>NC_057802.1:458616108-458624892 GCF_018294505.1 Triticum aestivum | reverse complement strand
GATCTAGGACTGAAAGAACTCCGGATATTCGGAACGGAGATGGTCCTCGCGTTCCCAGGTGGCTTCCCGGTCGGAATGGTGCGACCACTTCACTTTCAGGAATTTGATAGACTTGTTGCGAGTCTTGCGCTCAGTTTCTTCGAGAATAGCAACGGGGTGCTCATGGTAAGACAAATCTTCTTGGAGGTCAATCTCTTCGAAGTCGATAGTGCGCTCAGGCGTCTTGAAGCACTTGCGGAGCTGTGACACGTGGAACACATCGTGCACGTTCGCGAAGTTGGAAGGAAGTTCAAGTTGATAGGCGAGGTCGCCTCTTTTGCCAATGATCTTGAAAGGACCCACGTATCTAGGGGCAATCTTCCCTTTGATACCGAAGCGACGAGTGCCTTTCATTGGAGAGACGCGGAGGTAGACATGGTCTCCGATCTCGAAAGCCAAATCACGATGCTTACTATCATAGTAACTCTTCTGACGCGATTGCGCGGCTTTGAGATTATCACGGATGACTTTACACATTTCTTCAGCTTCAGTGATTAAGTCATTGCCAAGAAGTTGGCGTTCACCAGTCTCTGACCAATTAAGAGGGGTACGGCATTTTCTGCCATAGAGAATCTCGAATGGGGCCTTGTCCGAACTCGCTTAGAAGCTGTTGTTGTAGGAGAATTCAGCATATGGGAGACAATCTTCCCATTTCATGCCAAAAGAAATGACACAAGCCCTGAGCATATCTTCAAGAATTTGATTGACTCGCTCGACTTGGCCACTAGTTTGAGGGTGAAAAGCTGTGCTGAAGCGAATGTTAGTGCCCATGGCCTTCTGGAAGGAGTCCCAGAACTTAGAGGTGAAGATGCTTCCACAATCAGAAGAAATCAATTGTGGAATGCCGTGCAAGGAGACAATTCTGGAGGTGTAGAGCTCTGCCAGCTGAGCTGCTGTGATGGATTCTTTGATAGGAAGGAAATGAGCCACTTTAGAAAGCTTGTCAATGACAACAAAGATAGCATCATTTCCGCGCTTGGACTTGGGAAATCCAGTCACGAAGTCCATTTCAATATGATCAAACTTCCATTCTGGGATAGCGAGAGGTTGGAGGAGACCAGCTGGTCGATGGTGTTCTGCTTTCACTCTTCGGCAGACATCACATTCATTCACGAATTGAGCAATTTGTCGCTTCATTCGAGTCCACCAATACGACTGCTTGAGGTCATGATACATCTTCATACTTCCAGGATGAATGGAAAGGAGAGAATTGTGCGCCTCGTTCATTATGACTTTCCTTAGATCACCTTTCGGAACCACAATCCGGTCCTCAAAGAACAAAGTGTCTCTGTCATCAATGCGATAGCACTTGTATTTGGAAAGACCCTTGTCGATACCACGTTTCACCTTCTTCACCATGTCATCAAGGAGTTGTGCCTCGCGAATTTGATCTTCCAAAGTAGGAGAGACTATGAGGTTGGCAAGAAAGCCTTGAGGAACAACTTGGAGATTCAGCTTGCGGAAAGCTTCACAAAGATCCGGTTGGAAAGGCTTGAGAATTAAGCTGTTGCAATAAGCTTTCCTGCTTAAAGCATCTGCAATGACATTAGCCTTGCCTGGAGTATATTCGATACTCGGATTGTACTCTTGAATCATTTCGACCCATCGAGTCTGCCTGAGGTTGAGGTTGGGCTGAGTGAAGATATACTTGAGACTCTTGTGATCAGTGAAAATGTCCACTTGTCTTCCCAACAAGAGATGTCTCCACGTAACCAAAGCATGGACAACTGCCGCCAACTCAAGATCGTGAGTGGGGTAGTTCTTCTCGTTGGGCTTCAACTGCCGAGAGGTATAAGCCACAACTTTCTTCTCTTGCATTAACACAGCACCGAGACCTTGGAGAGAAGCATCACAGAAAACTTCATACGGCTTGGATTCATCAGGAGGAGTCAAGACAGGAGCTGTGACTAGTTTCTGTTTAAGAGTGTTGAAAGCAACTTCACACTCAGGAGACCAGACATATTTCACATGCTTCTGTAGGAGGTTGGAAAGAGGTTTTGCAATTTTGGAGAAATTCTCAACGAATCTTCGGCAATAGCTTGCAAGACCCAGAAAACTGCGGAGCTGCTTGACATTTTGAGGAGGTTCCCAATCCAGAACAGCGGACACCTTCTCGGGGTTAACAGCGATGCCTTTGGCAGAGATGATGTGACCAAGGAAAAGAACTTCATCGAGCCAAAACTCACATTTGGAGAACTTCGCATAGAATTGATACTCTCTGAGCTTGTCGAGCACCAATCGCAAATGTTTGGCATGATCCTGCTTGTTCCTGGAGAAGACCAAGATATCATCGAGATACACCAGAACGAATACATTGGTATAGGGGTTGAAGATGAAATTCATCATCCGAGAGAACACCGGAGGAGCATTGACAAGGCCGAAAGACACGACAGTATATTCATAAGAACCAAAGCTTGTTCTGAATGCTGTCTTGGGAATATCTTCTTCAAGAATGCGAATCTGATGATAACCCATACGAAGGTCAAGCTTCGAGAATACTTTAGCAACTTTGAGTTGCTCGAATAGCTCATTGATGTTGGGAAGTGGATACTTGTTCTTGATTGTCTTCTTGTTCAATGGACGGTAGTCGACACAAAGTCGGTCCGTGCCATCCTTCTTCTTGACAAAAAAGAACACCACAACCCCATGGAGAAGAACTCGGTCTGATCAAACCCAGACGTTCTTGTTCATCGAGCTGCTTCTTCAATTCCTTCAGCTCGTTTGGTCCAAGCTTGTATGGACGCTTGCAAACAGGTACAGTACCAGGCTCTAGTTCGATAACGAACTCAACTGGCCGGTGCGGAGGCATACCCGGAAGCTCTTCTGGAAAAACATCTTGATACTCGCAAACGACTGGAATTTGAGAGATGGCATCAAATTCGCCCTTCTCATTGAGAGAGAAAAACCGAATGGTTTCATCACGAGCGGCAAAAATAATCACATCCTCAGACGAGTGTGTCAATTGAATTTCCCTGGCGGCACAATCAAGTTGAGCCTTGTGCTTAGAAAGCCAGTCCATCCCGAGAATAAGATCAATATCCGAGTCACCAAGAACAATTGGAGAAGACTGGAATCTATAGTCGCCCATCTTGATGGAAACATCCGGAACCATCATACTAGAACTCAAACGTTTACCCGGAGAAACGACATCCATGGGTTTACTCAGATGAGAACAAGTGAATTCATGCTTGGCAAAAAACGGTCTTGACATGAAACAAAGCGATGCACCAGTATCAAAAAGAACTTTTGCAGGAATATCATTAACTGAGAGATTACCCATAATCACATCAGTAGATTCCTTCGCTTGAGCTGCATTCATCATGTTCACCTTGGCAGACTTTGGATTATGCTTGACCACTGCATTGCTGGAAGATCTGACAGGAGGAGGAGGAGGAAGACGCCTCTGGTTGAAGCACTTGTTAGCATAGTGACCTTTCTGCTGACATTTGTTGCAAGTCACCTCTAAGAGTGGACGGTGATAAGGAGCATTGGACTTTGGAGCTTGATTCTGAGACTTGTTCTGATAACCAGAGTTGGAAGAGTTTGAAGAACCATGGCCACCTTTGTTCTTCTGCTGGTAAGGCTGACGAAACGGAGGAGGAGGAGGAGGCAACCAGAACTTCTGTTGCTTAGCTGTCACAAGTGAGGAAGAAGAAGACTGAACTGCGTCCCTGACTCTTTTCTTAGAAGCCTCACACTTGAGCTGAGCAGCCTCTTGCTTGAGTGCCATATTGTAGAATTGATCAAACTGAGTAGGCTCAACAAGAACGAGAGCTAACTGCAGATCCTCTTTAAGGCCACCTCTGAAATGATAGATCATGCTCTTCTCATCAGGAACGTCTTGTTTAGCGAGCGAGCAAGTTTCTGAAACTGAATGTTGTATTGATACACAGACATGTTTCCTTGCTTGAGATTGCGGAACTCCTCACGCTTGCTCTCGACAACACTTTGTGGAATGTGGTGCGCTTTGAAGTCCCGACAGAAGTCAGTCCAAGTGATCACACGACCTCCTCTGGAATCTTTGTATTGCTGAAACCAATCAGCAGCTTGGTCCTTGAGCTGGAAAGAAGTGAACTTGACATAGTCCTCAGGCCTGACATTGCTACATTCAAAATGCTTGTTGATGTCCACGAGCCAATCATCGGCATCCGTGGCCTCGGCACAGTAGCTGAAAGACTTAGGCTGATTTGCGAGAAACTGGTTGAGAGTGGCAAAGTGAAACTGATTGTTGCCTTGACCTTGATTGCCTTGATTGCCTTGCCCTTGAGTACGTTCTTGCAAGAGTTGCAGAATCATCTGAGCATTGGCGTTGGTGGCTGCCATGATTGCTTGCCATGCCTCCGGAGGTGGAGGTGGTGGCGGAGGGTTCGCTTGACTCCGTTCATTGCGATCCGGATTCTGACGCGTTGGCGGAGTCATCCTGAAGAGGGTGACATCCGTTAGCATCTTGATAGACAAAAGATAAGTAGAATCAACGGATAGAAATTGCAACATATAGTCTTCACAATAAGCATTCGCACGAAGATGAACGAATGAATTCCGTAGTAAATCATCACACTTCCATAAGTTGAGAAGCCACTTGCAAAAGATATGGAATGAACAAAATAAAACAAAGTATTGGCTTGCAGAATAAGCCGGAACAAACATATGATAGATATTTCGTCCGAAGTTTTCGTGGTGGGGCCCACACGGGCTCAATCGTACAGCACCATCATGTACAAGGCTGTGCACATGACATACAAAGCGTCCCCGAGTCGGCAAAGCCATGGACTCTTTAAGACTCAACGAGACCACTGTAAAATCAACCGTATACAGGCGGACCACTAGACGTCGAACCCCAATCTCATATCATGCATCTGTCGGAAAGAAAACCTAAGGCTACTTGAATTCCCACTTATAAACTCCCGAAACTTTCTGGTTATGCAATCTGGTGTAGGGGATACAGGGGACACAAAATATATATCACCCAAACTAGCAATCCCTAGATCCAGCTGTATCCATCCGTCAACACATAACCAAGAAACCTTCGGAAATCGTTTACCTCAACCTTCGAAAAACATCCGTTATACAAGTTATGGCAATACTCCCGAACTCCCGCCCCAGTACTGGGTGGCGTCGAGGTGATCTCACCAACAACTGCATAAAAGAGATTTCGATGTCGGCGAAACTCAGGTATTCCAGAACTGCAACGATAAAATTGTGACGACAACACCTCGGAGCTCAACTCCCCGGGACACTGCCACAACCCCTAAATGACAGGAGGCACCAAGAACAATGTTCTCGTCACAAATCGATCGGAACGATTCCAAGATACCCGCGTGATCCTAATTTTTTTTTGTGAAATTTGAGGAGAGCGTAGTCAAAACTCTACGTCAGGAGACCTCACCAGAGCGACGAAGGGACTGAGGAGTAAAAAGAATCCTACTCTCCGATGTATATAATCCTAAGACTCAAAACATTTTTGTTCTAGACTCAACAACGTCAGGGATTCGATCAAGCAGGGGGCTCCTAAGTCGGGGATGGCTCTGATACCCAACTTGTAACGCCCATGATGCGGCTACATCTCCCACGTGTCGAGGCACGACTTAGAGGCATAACCGCATAGTGGTATTGTCGCAAGAAGGGTCATCTTCACACAATCCCATGTAATGAACAAGAATGGGATAAAGAGTTGGCTTACAATCGCCACTTCACACAATACAAAAATACGATCCATACATCATCCAAAATACAATCATATAGACCGGCTACGGTCAAAATCCAGCTGAAAATAAGACAACCCCAAATGCTAGATCCCCGATCGTCCCAACTGGGCTCCACTACTAATCATCAGGAGAAGACACATAATAACGACCACGTTCCTCGTCGAACTCCCACTTGAGATCGACGCCATCATCTGCACTGGCATCGTCGGCACCTGCAACTGTTTTGGAAGTATCTGTGAGTCACGGGGACTCAGCAATCTCACACCCGCGAGATCAAGACTATTTAAGCTTAAAGGGGGGAATGGTGCAAGGAGGTGGAGCTGCAGCGGCAAAAGCATATATGGTGGCTAACTTGCGCAAATGAGAGCGAGAAGAGAAGCAAAGGAACGGACGTCATCTAGCAATGACCAAGAAGAGGCCCTGAACACCTACTTACGTCATTCATAGCACACACCGTGTTCACTTCCCGGACTCCGCCGAGAAGAGACCATCACGGTTACACACGCACTTGGTGTATTTTAATTGGGTCAAGTGACAAGTTATCTACAACCGGACATTAACAAATTCCCATCTGCCTCATAACCGCGGGCAAGGCTTTCGAAAGATAATACCCTGCAGGGGTGTCCCAACTTAGCCCATCATAAGCTCTCACGGTCAACGAAGGATAAACCTTCTCCCGGAAAGACCCGATCAGTCTCGGAATCCCGGTTTACAAGACATCTCGACAATGGTAAAACAAGACCAGCAAAGCCGCCCGAATGTGTCGACAAATCCCGATAGGAGCTGCACATATCTCGTTCTCAGGGCACACCGGATAAGTCAAGCTACGAGTAAAACCAGACCTCGAGTTTCCCCGAGGTGGCCCCGCAGGCTGCTCGGTTCGGACCAACACTCGAAGGAGCACTGGCCCGGGGGGGTTAAAATAAGATGACCCTCGGGCTCGCGAAAACCCGGGGGAAAAGGCTTAGGCGGCAAATAGTAAAACCAAAGTTGGGCCTTGCTGGAGGAGTTTTATTCAAGGCGAACTGTCAAGGGGGTCCCATAAATCACCCGACCGCGTAAGGAACGCAAACTCAAGGAACATAATCCCGGTATAACAGTAACTAGGGCGGCAAGAGTGGAACAAAACACCAGGCATAAGGACGAGCCTTCCACCCTTTACCAAAGTATATAGATGCATTAATTAAATAAGAGATATTGTGATATCCCAACATATCCATGTTCCGACATGGAACAAACTTCAACTTCACCTGCAACTAGCAACGCTATAAGAGGGGCTGAGCAAAAGCGGTAACATAGCCAAACAACGGTTTGCTAGGAAAGGATGGTTAGGGCTGACATGGCTAAAATGGGAGACATGATATAGCAAGTGATAGGTAGCGAGCATGGCAATAGAGCGAACAACTAGCATAACAAAGATAGAAGTGATTTCGAGGGGTGGTCATCTTGCCTGCAAGATTCTCGGAGTTGTCGAAAGCTTGATCCTCGTAAGCGTACTCGACAGGTTCCTCGTTCACGAACTCGTCTCCCGGATCTACCCAAGACAAGAACACAAACAAACGGAACCACAATCAACAACGAGAAATGCACAAGCAACATGATGCAAAATATGTATGATATGCAAGATATGATATGCGATGCATATGCGTGCTCCGGAAGGAAAATGATGAACATGGCAGTAACTTGGCAAACCAAGCATGCCACTGGAAAGATGAGATGATTTCGGTCGAAATCGATATAAAGATCACCGGAATCGGATGCACGGTTTGCAAATGGCAAGCAAAACAAGAATGACACTAATCTGCGATAAACAGCAAGATAGCACTTAAAATGCAACAAGTAACAATGCTACAGCACCCCAACATAGCAACAAAGCATATGGCAGTAATCTACAGGAGATGCTTGACAAAAGATGAACACTGAGATACGGCTAGTTCACAACATATCAAGCTCAAACAAGCATGGCAAAAGTGCAAAAGATTACAGGTTCACAGACTTAGTGAAAAACTGGACATGGCAGAAATCATCATCAGGTAGCAATGTTCAGAGCACGAAATCAACATGCTACAGGAACTTAACATAGCAACACAAAGCATGGTAGTGTTCTACTAAATGCACATGACAAAAGTCCCTTACTGACCATAAGCTAAAAAGGAACATAAGATATGGTGGCAAGCATTTAAACATAGCAAGTTTCGTTATCAGGTTTCAGACTTAGCAGAAAACAGAGCATGGCAGAAATATTAATATGTAGGCCTCTTTGTGATCTTGAAGCACTCACTACAGAGCAAAGCATGATAAACCAAGCATACCTACAGCAATATGGCATGTTTATAAAGCTATCCATGGCAAGAACAATTGCATTGCATGTATGGATCAACTACAATAAGCTTGGCAAAAATGCATGTCATGTTAAAAATCTGCCAGAAATATTTTATAGCAAAAGTAGAGCAAGATTGAGTCATGATATGTTACTCTAAAGTTGCAAACAATTGCAGGAATGGATCAATTACAACTATAGCTACACAACATCCTTACTGAACATCTCCAAAATATGCATGGATCTCTCTGTAGCATCAAGTTTACATGGCAACAAAATTACAGCAGACAAAGACGTAGAGAAATCACTAAGTCCCTGAAATCAGAAATATTACGGGGCCTACTTTGCATGCTTGTGCTAGTCACCACAAAAATCAAAAAAATACATGGACTATACCACTGAAAAGATGGCATGGCATACTTCAAAACACATGTAGAGCTCATGCTCAAAAGATGCACAGATTAAATGATACAAAAATGACAAATCTCCAAGTTCTGATAAGAACCAGAGATTAACAGCAACTAGCCCTCTTCCAACGAAGATTTGGGCATCAAGATGACCTCTAAAGAAAATGGTGCAAAATGAAGAGCATCACGAGGTGAACAATTTGACATATTATACGCGCGAATCGGAGCTACATGCACAAAGTTATCGTATCGGGAACAGGAGTACTTGCTGAAGTTTTCCTGGGACTTGGAAGAAATTTGTGGGGGGGGGGGT
>NC_057802.1:458541288-458615598 GCF_018294505.1 Triticum aestivum | reverse complement strand
GCGGGGGCCGGAAACGGGCCTGCGGGCCGGCGGCGGCGGCGGTTGGACGTTGTCCGGCGCGGACGGACGCGTCCGGCGGCGCGGTGGGAAAAACGCTAGGGTTCGTCTGCGAATCCGTTTTTCAGGATGCCCACATATAAATAGGTAGAGGGAGCTAGGAGACTCCAAATGAGGTGCGGTTTTCGCCCACACGATCGTGATCGAACGACCTAGAGCATGGAAGAGAGTTTGGTGGGCTTTGGGATGGTTTTGGAGGGGTTTTTTGCTGGACACTCAAATGGACATTGCGGAGGCCCGGTTAACCGTTGGAGTACCAAACGACCTCCGAATGGAACGAAACTTGACCGGTAGTCTCCGGGTGGTATATTAAGATCACTTGACAAGCCTCGGTCCATTCCGAGAAAGCTTGCCACACGCACACGAAAGAAAACAAGAGGGGTGCACCGGAGGAGATAGGAGCGCCGGATTGAAAAACGGACAACGGGGAAAATGCTCGGATGCATGAGACGAACACGTATGCGAATGCAATGCACATGATGACATGATATGAAAATTCATGACATAACAAAATACAAAACGCAAAACAAAACCCGACAACGGAGGGAAAAACATATCACATAGCTGGAAATGGCAAGAGTCGGAGTTACAAATCTGGCAAGTTACATGCGGGGTGTTACATAGGATTCGCCCCCCCTTTTTCCTTCTCATGGAAGGTGGAAGAGGGAAGAAGAGGGAGAGGGGGGAAGGAAAGGGGGGCCGCGCTCCCTTCCCCTTGTCCAATTCGGACAACCCATGAGGGGGCGCCACCCCTTGTGGGATCCCCTCTCTCTCCCCTATGGCCCATGTTGGCCCATTACTTCCCTGGGGGGTTCCGGTAACCCCTCGGTACTCCCATAAATATCCGAAGCATACCAAAACCATTCCGGTGTCTGAATACTATCGTCCAATATATCAATCTTTATATCTCGACCATTTAGAGACTCCTCGTCATGTCCGTGATCCCATCCGGGACTCCGAACAATCTTCGGTCACCAAAACACATAACTCATAATACAAATCGTCGTCGAACGTTAAGCGTGCGGACCCTACGGGTTCGAGAACTATGTAGACATGACCGAGACAAATCTTCGATCAATAACCAACAACGGAACCTGGATGCTCATATTGGCTCCTACATATTCTACGAAGATCTTTATCGGTCAAACCGCAATGACAACATACGTTCTTCCCTTTGTCATCGGTATGTTACTTGCCAAGATTCGATCGTCGGTATCCTCATACCTAGTTCAATCTCGTTACTGGCAAGTCTCTTTACTCGTGCTGTAATGCATCATCCCGTAACTAACTCATTAGTCACATTGCTTGCAAGGCTTATAGTGATGTGCATTACCGAGAGGGCACAGAGATACCTCTCCGATACTCGGGGAGAAAAATCCTAATCTTGATCTATGCCAACCCAACAAACACCTTCGAAGATAGCTGTAGAGCATCTTTATAATCACACAGTTACGTTGTGACGTTTGATAGCACACAAGGTGTTCCTCTGGTATTCGGGAGTTGCATAATCTCATAGTCAGAGGAATATGTATAAGTCATGAAGAAAGCAATAGCAATAAAACTTATCGATCATGATGCTAAGCTAACGAATGGATCTTGTCCATCACATCATTCTCTAATGATGTGATCCCGTTCAACAAATGACAACACATGTCTATTGTCAGGAAACTTTAACCATCTTTGATTAACGAGCTAGTCAAGTAGAGGCATACTAGGGACACTCTGTTTTGTCTATGTATTCACACATGTACTAAGTTTCCGGTTAATACAATTATAGCATGAATAATAAACATTTATCATGAAATAAGGAAATGTAAATAACAACTTAATTATTGCCTCTAGGGCATATTTCCTTCAACAATATCACTACCACGAAGCATAGGATGGTTGTTTTCAAGAACAACACAAGAAGGTTATGTAGGAGATGTATGATGACAACTAGATTTAGATGGTTGGCCGTCTGCACACCCTAGCTCAGCTCTGCGAGTTCAGCCCATGGACACTTTTTTGTCTCATGTAAACATTGTCGCTGAACAGGAAGACCACATATCTTCGAATTGGACATCAAATGGTATGTATTCGTCAAATTCGTATGCAACACAATTCCACGGATCCCTCCCAAGATTCTCCTAGCGAAGATGTGATCGGTCCATGCCGAGCCAATATGCAAGTTCTTCTCTTGGTTAGTGCTCCACGGAAGAATTCAGACTACGAACATACTTGACAATCATGGTTGGCCACACAACTCGATATATCTATGAAGACTGTCACCCACCTTTGCAAGGATGCATCCTCCACCATGTTCGTGTATGATCGTGTGAGGATAAACACCGCCAACCCCAGGGTTCATGTTTCTTATGTGAGATCTCATATTGGTGGGAAGATACCGATTTGCTATAGAAGCAAAAAAGACAAAGTGTTCAAAAGGGGGAAACTATTGTACTTTAACGAACCCTTTTTTAGACGAGCTAGCAGAAAACTACTTTTCCTCCGAGGAAGATTACTAGCACAGGACGGAGATGGAGGTGGATTAGGTTTGGCGGGTCGCTATTCTCCAATAATTCTAAACACACGGGCATTAACGGGGGCTTTATGGAATCTCTTTATAACTAATCTTTGCACCCCCTCCCCCCGAATTTCAGTCGCAGTGGGCCCCTCCACCTACTTTGATCCAATCAAAAGATCCCAAGTAGGGCTCTCCATTGATCCCGTACTATCCATGCACGCATGTGTAGCATTGCTAACTGTTGTTCGACTCTTGCACTACAAAAAAAATACACTTCCGTGATGATACGTGTTTGTCATAGTAGGTCACGTTTTCTGTCATGCATGTACATCCATGACGATTTTATGACAGAATCAAGATAGTCATACATGTGTTGTCATAGAAGTGTTCCATGACATTACCAAAATTATCATCACGGACGTGTCCACTTCCATGACGATAAATCGCGCGTCATAGAAGTGCATTCGTCAAGGGTGACCGACACGTGACATCCACTGTAACGGCTCGCCGTTAAGCTACCGGGTCCGGCTTTGGATCTGATAACCCGTTAGCATGAAGGAAATATGCCCTAGAGGCAATAATAAAGTTATTATTTATTTCCTTATTTCATGATAAATGTTTATAATTCATGCTAGAATTGTATTAACCGGAAACTTAGTACATGTCTGAATACATAGACAAAACAAAGTGTCCCTAGTATGCCTCTACTTGACTAGCTCGTTTATCAAAGATGGTTATGTTTCCTGACCATAGACATGTGTTGTCATTTGATGAACGGGATCACATCATTAGGAGAATGATGTGATGGACAAGACCCATTCGTTATCTTAGCATTATGATCGTTACAGTTTCATTTATACTACTTTCTTCATGACTTATACATGTTCCTCAGACTATGAGATTATGCAACTCCCGAATACCGGAGGAACACCTTGTGTGCTATCAAACGTCACAACGTAACTGGGTGATTATAAAGATGCTCTACAGGTGTCTCCGATGGTGTTTGTTGAGTTGGCATAGATCGAGATTAGGATTTGTCACTCCGTGTATCGGAGAGGTATCTCTGGGCCCTCTTGGTAATGCACATCACTATAGGCCTTGCAAGCAATGTGACTAATGAGTTAGTTGCGGGATGATGCATTACGGAACGAGTAAAGAGACTTGCCAGTAACGAGATTGAACTAGGTATGAGGATACCGACGATCGAATCTCGGGCAAGTAACATACCGATGACAAAGGGAACAACATATGTTGTTATGCGGTTTGACCGATAAAGATATTCGTAGAATATGTAGGAGCCAATATGAGCATCCAGGTTCCGCTATTGGTTATTGACCGGAGATGTGTCTCGGTCATGTCTACATAGTTCTCGAACCCGTAGGGTCCGCAAGCTTAACGTTCGATGACGATTTGTATTATGACTTATGTGTTTTGATGACCGAAGATTGTTCGGAGTCCCGGATGAGATCGGGGACATGACGAGGAGTCTCGAAATCGTCGAGAGGTGAAGATCGATATATTTAAAGGCTATATTTGGACATCGGAAAGGTTCCGAGTGATTCGGGTACTTTTCGGAGTACCAGAGAGTTACGGGAATTGGCCGCGAGAAATATTGGGCCTTATTCGGCCATACGGGAATAGAGGAGGCAGGCCAAAGGGAAGGAGGTGCGCGCCCCCCATGGGTCCGAATTGGACTAGGCGAAAAGGGGCGGGGCCCCCTTGCCCTTTCCTACTCCCTCTCTCTTTCCCTCTTTCTTCTCTCCTACTCTGGAAAGGAAAAGGGGAATCCTACTAGGACTTGGGAGTCCTACTAGGACTCCCCACACTTGGCGCGCCCCCTTTAGGGCCGGCCTCCTCCTCCTCCCTCCTTTATATACGTGGGCAGGGGAGACCCCAAAGGCACAACAGACAATCTCTTGGCCGTGTGCGGTGCTGATACGTCTCCAACATATCTATAATTTTTGATTGTTCCATGCTATATTATATTCTGTTTTGGACATTATTGGGCTTTATTATACACTTTTATATTATTTTTGGTACTAACCTATTAACCGGAGGCCCAGCCCAGAATTGTTGTTTTTGTCCTATTTCAGAGTTTCGCAGAAAAAGAATATCAGACGGAGTCTGTCGGCGTTCTGGGAACGGGGGTCCCCACACTTGCCTGCCTGCGGCCCACGGCGTGGCTAAGCCAGCAGGCCGTACGGCCCATCTTCATCAACAAGGCATCCAAGACCCTCGCCAGGGTCCGAGCCTCGCAGGGCGGACGACGCAAGACCTCCTCTGGAGTGGCCAAGCCAGGAAGGCTCACGAGGAGCGGAGATATCATGGCGGGGCAAACCTCACGAGGCTCTCGTGACGTGAGCCATGACGAATGACACCAGGCGGGCGCCAGCGCACGCAGCATCCTTATTTCCTCTTTGGTGCCAAGGAGGCCAGCGTAGGCGAGGAGTACCGAGGCATCAGGCAAAGGTTGCTATATTGGTGCAACGAGACCAAGACCAGGAGGACGGCAAGACGGAGGTCATCGTGGAGGCCAAGACGGCGTCACCACCAGAGCTTTTTCGCAAGCCAAGACCGCTTTTGTCAGGATATCTTGTACTAGTTGTCCCCCTTCAAATTTGCCCGCCGTTGTTGGCTCCCTTCCCGCTCGATATTTGGGAAGAGGACCAGGGCCTATATAAGTAGAGCTAGCCACCATAGTAGGGGCATCTCATCTTAGCTTGATCCAACCCGATCGAGGGCCTACCCTAGCCACAAGAACACCTCAACCTCAGGAGGCTGTTCTTCCCTTGTACTGTTCATCATCAGCCCTAGAGGCAATCCACCACCACCACACTGGAGTAGGGTATTACACCACAACGGTGGCCTGAACCAGTATAAACCTCGTGTCTTTCTGTGTTGCGAGTTCGTCGAGTTCGTCCGCGAGATCTTAGCGAGCTAGGGCGTAGATCGGTAGGAGGGAAAGACTTCGCGCGCACCCCAGTGTTCGAACCTTAAGGGTTTGTCGGAACCCCACATTCAACATTTGGCACGCCAGGTAGGGGTGCGCCGGAGCTTGTTCTCCACCAACCAACTCGCCGACGCTCCATAGCCACGATGTCCGGCGACTCAAGGGCCGGCTCCGATTGCTGGGCAGCCTGGCCAGCTCGGGCAGCGCCGCCTGCCCATGAAGACCTCGACCCCGCGCTCCAGGCGGCGCGAGCACTGCCAAAATCCGCCGGGCGCTGGCAGCGCGGCCAGGCGTCGTCCACCCTCACCCCACAGCAAGTACGAGCCGCTGCAAGAGCGGCGAGTCATGCCGCGGCAACGGCACCGCACTCACGGCGGGAGCAAGCAAACATGCGGGCGGCACTCACGGTGGCAAGGGAGCTGCTGCGATGTAGGCTGATGGAGAGTGGCCGGGATGCACTGCTGGAGTGGGTTGCCGAGCTGCTAGATGCGGCAGCGTCCGAGGCGCCACCTTTCTGCTATCGACTTTCTCCTCAGGCCACCGCAGGGCCACACGGCAGGCCTCACAACAACTGCACGCCGTCAGCAACGTCCGGGGGCTTCATCAACACCGACATGGCCAGCGGCGTAGGGGGCTCCGCTGCCCCCATGCCGCCCGCGACAGGCATGGGCGCAAGCGTCGCCCCCATGGTCCTTGCCAGATGCCATGCTACCATCCTCAGGACGCCACCCTGGGCCGAGCAACATGGAGCGTGGGGCACTACGGCGAGGTGTTCAGGGTGACGGCCCCGGAAGCCTATGTGCCCCGCATGATGGACCAGGAGTACGCACCGGAGGACGACCCCGACTCATTCGTTAGAGAAGATTGGGGAGAAGGGGCGCTAGGAGCCGAAGCCTTCCAAGAATCAACGGAGAACCACGACGATCGCGCCGGCAACGGCAACTACAGGGTACCGATAATCTCTCAGGAACAGGCTTACGCTAAGCACGGGCTGCAGATGAATCAGGTTGCAGCGTCGATCGACGACCCTGGCAGGCGGCACCCCTTCCAACAAGGTAAACACGCTGGGGGCCGCCAGGAGGGAGCCAGGAGCAAGGCCCCTCCCCGCGTCGCGCAACGCCTGGCGACACCCGGAGGTAGGCCCTCTGCCGGGGAGGCCTCGACAACCCTTCCCCCGACAGAGGACCTGTGGTCGCCGAGGGCACCACTGGTGTCCTCTTTCCCTCTTTTGTGTCGTCCTGGTGACTGGTCGGCTCAAAGGAGGTCAAGGGTGGCGCAAGGCAGGGCCCTCGACTGGCGATATGAAGCAAGGCCGGTACCTGTGAAGAAGGCCCAGTGCCTGTGAAGCTCGCCGCCCGTGACACTCTCACGTAATAATGAGTTGGGGCTGTACACGCCCCGGAGTCTCAGGGGTGCCGGCCTCAGGCCCTGGGGCTCCCTCCCACGCCTAGTGGCAGCACTTAGCTCCGCGCTGGTGAGAAGACTTGAAGACCGGAAGACTAGACTAGGTGCCGGACGTGGCCTTTCGCTTTGGATCTCCCTTTCTGTAGCTTTGCTTTCTGGATCTGGATTTAATTTGAAACCGAGTTTTTATCGTCGCGCGCGGGGGGTGCTTTTTCTTGCTCGAGCAATTTCTTGCCTTCTGTATCTCGTTTTGTCTGGGACTCATGTCTGTCGCCTTCCCCTCACGAGCTCCTCGCGAGCGGGACAACGCGAAGTGCTCACGCCAAGTGCGCGCTAGCACTACAACTGGAGCTCACCTCTTGTGGGGCCCCTTCTGACGGGGCGACGAGCTCCACAAGGTTCTCAGAAACTCGACGCCTCGCGACCCAGCTCAAAGCTGGCGCTGACTAAGGTAAACCATGACAGATAACTCGCATCTGGATTCACGAGTTCACGAGGACACAAACTCACATCGCATAGGAAAGTAAAAATTGCAATTTGCTTACATGAGGGGCTCCCCTCCCAAAATGCTCTTACAAGTTTTCCAAGGGCCATGCCCAAGCTTCGTGTGCAGGATGAAATGACAGGAGAACATGGGATCAGCCAGAAATGTCGCTCGCTACATCACCCGCGGATGCGTCACTCGCGTCATCATCGTCTTCATCGGCAACGTCGCCACCGCCGGCGACGCCCCCGACGCCGTCGTCAACCACGTCGGCTTCGTCTGCGGCGACCATACCCCGTCATCTTCCGAAGTGAAGGCCCTGACCAACGCGTCTACGTGGTCTTCAACCCAACGCGCCAGGTCATCCCGGACGACCGTGGGAACGGGGGCGATGGCAGCGTCGAAATCAAAGTTGGGGTTAGCATTCAGAAGGTGGCTAAAGACACGGGAGAAAGCGCGCTCAAGCAGGCCACGCCCCCTTTCCTCCACAAGCTGGCGAGCTCTGGCAGATCGAGCCTCCAGGCGTGTCACCACCTCAGTGAAGAAGATTAGATGGCTGGCATAGTCATTCGAGTGAGGGGCCGGCACCTCCACGTCGCAAATATGGCCCAGGGCGGTGTTGGCCCTGTTCCGAAGATCCTGAAGCATAGGAGCATGCTTGCGCTCCAGCGTTCGTCGTTGGAGCACTTCCTCTGTGTTCTGCCGTGCAACGGCCTCAGCGTCATCAACCCGCCTACGAAGGGAGCGCAGCTCGGTGCGGGCGGAGGCCAAGTCCGCCTGTGCCGTAACCAGGGCGGCGGTCGTGGCCTCCGCGCGCCTCTCAGCCTCATCCAACCTGGGCCTGAGGGCAGCGGCCCTGCCCACATCCTCCGTACCCGCGAGCTTCAGCTTCAGGTCGTACCTACCCTCCAGGTCCGCGTGAACCTCGGCCACCCGGTGATTCACCTCCTCCTCAACTCCGACCTCGCGAGCCCCGACGGCATCTTCTGCTTGAGCAACTTGACGTTCCCTCGTCTCCAGTCGCTCGAGCTCGAGGCTGCGCTCCACGGCTTCCAGGGCCAGCGTCTCACCGCGCTTCCGGACCTCCTCATCCTCCGTGGGCGTCCCCCTCAGTGATGCAAGAGCGGCCCTGCGCGCCTCCACCTGTTGCTCAAGGGATGCCCTCCAGGCCTGGAGCTCCCACGCGTGTTCCTCCGCAGCCTCGCGACGGCGGTCAGCCTCGCGAGCCTCTTCCAAGGCTCGCGAGTGGGCTTCATGGGCGATCTTGAGGGACGCCTCAGCCTTCGCATTCTCAAGGTCGCGCTGATAGCGACCGAGGTTGATGGCCACCCTCAGCTTGCGCCGCTCCTCCACCAGCCAGAGACCTTCAGCCTCAAGGCGCGAGTCAACACCCGCGAGCTCTTCACGAAGTCGGCTCATCGCGCCCATCGCCTCGTGGAAGAGCTCGTGATGAACCACACTCCGCCCGCGCTCGAGCTCGAACGCTCGACCCTCCTCGTCCTCCACCTCGGGGGCTGCGGGCGGGGCGCCGAGCGGCGCGCCACCCCCCGGCAGGGGGCTGGGGGCTGACGCCGCACCTGACGCCAGCCCGTCCTCGCGAGGAGCCCAAGCCGGTCGAGGCTCGCTGCTTGAAGAGGAACCAAAGATCGAAGCCAACCAGCTGCTGCCCATGAGCGAAGGAGGAGCCTTGGGCACGCCCGCCAAGCTCCGCGCCAGACCGTGGGGGAGGGATGGCCAAGCTGCGGGCTCAGCGCGCCGCGAAGGCAGAGATGCTCCCCCAGCCGACCCAGCTCCAAGGGCGGTAGGAAGACCAGGAACGCTCAAGGCGGATGGGGGAGTTGATGAAGGAGGAGGCCGCTTCTCGGGAGACGCAACAGCTTCAACAGAAGGAACCCTGGAGAACTGACGTTAGGATAAGGAGGCTACACGCAGGAAGCCGTGACAACAAGGTACTTACGCGTCAATGGCGATGTACATTTGCCGCTTCAACGGCCCGAAGATGTTGCTGCCGCTAGGGGATCCTTTCCTCTTGTGGAGCTCCTCGAAGTCCACACAAAGACGACTGAAACGCTGGACGTGACGGCCGGTGCGCAGTGGGGCTGAAGAAGAGCCTGGAAGGATATCTTCAGGGGTGCCCGGTTGCGGCAAACAGCCGGGCACCGTCTCACCACAACCTCCCGAGGCTCCTGGAGCCTTGGCCTCGGGAGCCGCATGCTGCACCTCCTCAATAATAGGCGCCTCAGGAGGGGGGTCGTAGGCCCCCGAAGACGACGCCCCAGGATCACCACTCGGCACGAGTTCCTCAGGACTCGAGCCACCGGCCCCCGTCGGAGCTTGCTCTCCCACACCTTCACCAGGGGCGAGCTCGGCACCGGCGGCAAAGAAGGGAACCACGACGACGGGGTTCTCGCGGGGCCCCACTAGTCCGATCGGCCGCAGCCCCCATTCGTTGAAGGAAGGCATGCTCGCTGCAAACTCATCCTTGTTCTTGCAGCGATAAAGCAGGCAATTCTTCCCAGGCATTTTGGTCGGCAAAGGGACACCCGTCAAGACCTTGAGCACTGTTCGCCGCGTCCCAAGAGGGAGCCCAGACTCCTGGAACCTCATCGCGTACGAAACTCGCTCGAAGTCAATCCCCGCGCCCGCGGTCGCAGCCACGGCCTGGAAGCTCACGCACCCCGAGCATTGCTGAGGGTCGGCCAGGTGCAATGAGAAGAAGTGACGGAGGAGGGCCACCGAAGGAGCGATGCCCACCATGACTTCGAACACGAAGGCGAAGACAGCAAGAAGAGTCACCGATTGGGGGTCAAGATGCAGTATGTGGATCTGGTAATACTCTAGCACCACGTTGAGGAAGGCAGAGAAGGGAGGAATCAGGCTAGCCCAGAGGGCATTTATGAAGATTGGGACCTCGGTGGTTGCCCGAGCCATGCGAGTGCGAGACGCAGGCCAAGCCACCGTCTCTCCCCACTCGTTGAAGCTGGAAGCAAGCATCGGACGCACCTTGTCCATGGCCTCGTCATTGAGCACCCGGGATCGGCCTAGCGCTGGCTCGACAGCTGGAGGTGCGCCTGACGGAGACATTGGCTTCTTCCCCTTGTCCGCTTATTTTGGTGCCATGGCAACGAAGCAGGGGGAGGGCAGGTCAGATCGGAGAAGGGAAGCAGAGTCTCAAGGAAGCAGGGATTGGGGAAGCGAGGCGCGGGCGATGGAGGAATAACTGTTTAGGCCGCGGGGGCCACATAGCTACGCGGATTCAAAGGCAGCGTGGGGAAGCGGAGACGCCCACGTCCAATCAACCGCCACGCGTCAACCAAGGCCGCAGGCTTTTGGGGCCCGCGGTGCTCCGAACTCGACCCTTGGCTTCGCCGCGAAGCCAAGCCCGAGCGCACCTTGGGCCCGGTGGCTACTGTCGGCGTTCTGGGAACGGGGGTCCCCAGACTTGCCTGCCTGCAGCCCACGGCGTGGCTAAGCCAGCAGGCCGTACGGCCCATCTTCATCAACAAGGCATCCAAGACCCTCACGAGGGTCCAAGCCTCACGAGGTGGACGACACAAGACCTCCTCTGGAGTGGCCTAGCCAGGCAGGCTCACGAGGAGCGGAGATATCAAGGCGGGGCAAACCTCACCAGGCTCTCGTGACGTGAGCCATGACGAACGACACCAGGCGGGCGCCAGGCGGTCGCCAACGCGTGCAGCGTCCTTATTTCCTCTTTGGTGCTAAGGAGGCCAGCGCAGGCGAGGAGTACCGAGGCGTCAGGAAAAGGTTGCTATATTGGTGCAACGAGACCAAGACCAGGAGGACGGCAAGACGAAGGTCATCGTGGAGCCCAAGACGGCGTCACCACCAGAGCTTTTCGCAGGCGAAGACCGCTTTTGTCAGGATAGCTTGTACTAGATGTCCCCCTTCAAATTTGCCTGCCGTTGTTGGCTCCCTTCCCGCTTGATATTTGGGAAGAGGACCAAGGCCTATATAAGTAGAGCTAGCCACCATAGTAGGGGCATCTCATCTTAGCTTGATCCAACCCGATCGAGAGCCTACCCTAGCCACAAGAACACCTCAAACTCAGGAGGCTGTTCTTCCCTTGTACTGTTCATCATCAGCCCTAGAGGCAATCCACCACCACCACACTGGAGTAGGGTATTACACCACACCGGTGGCCCAAAACAGTATAAACCTCGTGTCTTTCTGTGTTGCAAGTTCGTCGAGTTCGTCTGCGAGATCTTAGCGAGCTAGGGCATAGATCGGTAGTAGGGAAAGACTTCGCGCGCACCCCAGTGTTCGAACCTTAAGGGTTTGCCGGAACCCCACATCCGACAGAGTCCAAACAGAATGAAACCTTCGGGAACATGATTTTCGGAACGAACCTGATCCAGAGGACTTGGACCCTACGTCAAGACATCAACCAGGAGGGCACGAGGTAGGGGGCACGCCCTCCACCCTCGTGGGCCCCCTGTTGCTCCACCGATGTACTCCTTCCTCCTATATATACCTACGTACCCCCAAACTACCAGATACGGAGCCAAAAACCTAATTCCACCGCCGGAACCTTCTGTACTTGTGAGATCCCATCTTGGGGCCTTTTCCGGAGCTCCGCCGGAGGGGGCATCGATCACGGAGGGCTTCTACATCAACACCATAGCATGTCCGATGATGTGTGAGTAGTTTACCTCAGAACTTCGGGTCCATAGTTATTAGCTAGATTGCTTCTTCTCTCTTTTTGGATCTCAATACAATGTTCTCCCCCTCTCTCGTGGAGATCTATTCGATGTAATCTTCTTTTGCGGTGTGTTTGTTGAGACCGATGAATTGTGGGTTTATGATCAAGATTATCTATGAACAATATTTGAATCTTCTCTGAATTATTTTATGTATGATTGGTTATCTTTGCAAGTCTCTTCGAATTATCAGTTTGGTTTGGCCTACTAGATTGATCTTTCTTGCAATGGGAGAAGTGCTTAGCTTTGGGTTCAATCTTGCGGTGTCCTTTCCCAGTGACAGTAGGGGCAGCAAGGCACGTATTGTATTGTTGCCATCGAGGATAACAAGATGGGTTTTACATCATATTGCATGAGTTTATCCCTCTACATCATGTCATCTTGCTTAAAGCGTTACTCTGTTCTTATGAACTTAATACTCTAGATGCATGCTGGATAGCGGTCGATGTGTGGAGTAATAGTAGTAGATGCAGGCAGGAGTTGGTCTACTTGTGTCGGACGTGATGCCTATATACATGATCATACCTAGATATTCTCATAATGCTCAATTCTGTCAATTGCTCAACAGTAATTTGTTCTCCCACCGTAAATACTTATGCTCTTGAGAGAAGCCACTAGTGAAACCTATGGCCCCCGGGTCTATTTTCCATCTTATTAATCTTCCAACACTTAGTTATTTTTATTGCCTTTTATTTTACTTTGCGTCTTTATCATAAAAAATACCAAAAATATTATCTTATCATATCTATCAGATCTCACTCTCGTAAGTGACCGTGTAGGGATTGACAACCCTTTATCGCGTTGGTTGCAAGGATTTATTTGTTTGTGTAGGTGCGAGGGACTCGTGCGTGGCCTCCTACTGGATTGATACCTTGGTTCTCAAAAACTGAGGGAAATACTTACGCTACTTTGCTACATCACCCTTTCCTCTTCAAGGGAAAACCAACGCAGTGCTCAAGAGGTAGCAAGAAGGATTTCTGGCGCCATTGCCGGGGAGGTCTTCGCAAAAGTCAACATACAAAGTACCCATCATAAACCCTTATCTCTCGCATTACATTATTTGCCATTTGCCTCTCGTTTTCCTCTCCCCCACTTCACCCTTGCCGTTTTATTCGCCCTCTCTTTTCCGTTTGCCTCTTTTTGCCCGTCTCTTGTTTGTTCGTGTGTTGGATTGCTTGTTTGTCTCGATGGCTCTACCAAGATTTTGTGATCCTCACCTTAAAAGGCTAGAAGAGATCGAAAGCAACGTTAGGAGTTTCATGGTCTTACAACTTGAACATAACAATTTCTTTAGAAACGAGCTTAAGGAACAAAAAAGCTTTATGAGTTATATGAATAAAGAACTCGATGACATGTCTAAAGAATTTGATGGTTTGAGATCCCAAATTGCTCATCTTGAGAAGTTAATGGCTGAGATTTCGGATAAGCAGGCCACCTTAGTTAATAAGATGGCCGCTAAGCCGGAAAACTTTGAAAATAAAGATGAAGATCTAAAAGTTATTGATGTGTCCGCTATTAAATCTTTGTTTTGCAATATGAATCTTGATAATGATGGGACTGAATATGATCCACCATTACCTAGAAGGTGTTCCAAAAATTTGGAGTTTTTAGATCTTGATGCTAAAATCGATAAAAGTGGGATTGAAGAGATAAAAACATTAGATATTAATGAACCCACTATTTTGGATTTCAATTAATTTAATTATGATAATTGCTCTTTGATAGATTGTATTTCCTTGTTGCAATCCGTGCTAAATTCTCCTCATGCTTATAGTCAAAAGAAAGCCTTTACCAAACATATCGTTGATGCTTTGATGCAATCTTATGAAGAAAAACTTGAATTGGAAGTTTCTGTCCCTAGAAAACTTTATGATGAATGGGAACCTACTATTAAAATTAAAATTAAAGATCATGAATGCTACGCTTTGTGTGATTTGGGTGCTAGTGTTTCTACGATTCCAAAGACTTTGTGCGATTTGCTAGGTTTCCGTGATTTTGATGATTGCTCTCTAAACTTGCACCTTGCGGATTCCACTATTAGAAAACCTATGGGAACAATTAATGATGTTCTTATTGTTGCAAATAGGAACTATGTACCCATAGATGTTATTGTTCTTGATACAAATTGCAATCCTTCATGTCCAATTATTCTTGGTAGACCTTTCCTTAGAACGATTGGTGCAATTATTGATATGAAGGAAGGGAATATTAGATTTCAATTTCCGTTAAGGAAAGTCATGGAACACTTCCCTAGAAAGAAAATAAAATTACCATATGAATCTATCATGAGAGCCACTTATGGATTTCCTACCAAAGATGGCAATACCTAGATCTATCCTTGCTTTTATGCCTAGCTGGGGGCGTTAAATGATAGCGCTTGTTGGGAGGCAACCCAATTTTATTTTTAGTTTTTTTGGTTTTTTGCTTCTGTTTAGGAATAAATCTTTGATCTAGCCTCTGGTTAGATTTTTTTATGTTTTAATTAGTGTTTGTGCTAAGTTAAACCTATAGGATCTTCTTGGATGATAGTTATTTGATCTTGCTGAAAATTTCAGAAACTTTCTGTTCACGAAAATAATTGGTAAAAATCACCAGAACGTGATAAAATATTGATTCCAATTGCTTCTGATCAATAAACAAATTGTCTAGGTCGTCCTATTTTGGCTGAAGGTTTGGAGTTCCAGAAGTTTGCATTAGTTACAGATTACTACAGACTGTTCTGTTTTTGACAGATTCTGTTTTTCGTGTGTTGTTTGCTTATTTTGATGAATCTATGGCTAATAAAATAGTTTATAAACCATATAGAAGTTGGAATACAATAGGTTTAACACAAATATAAATAAATAATGAGTTCATTACAGTACCTTGAAGTGGTGTTTTGTTTTCTTTCGCCAACGGAGCTCACGAGATTTTCCGTTAAGTTTTGTGTTGTGAAGTTTTCAAGTTTTGGGTGAAAGATTTGATGGATTATGGAACAAGAGTGGCAAGAGCCTAAGCTTGGGGATGCCCATTTCACCCCCAAGATAATCTAAGGACACTTAAAAGCCAAAGCTTGGGGATGCCCCGGAAGGCATCCCCTCTTTCGTCAACTTCCATCGATAACTTTACTTGGAGCTATATTTTTATTCACCACATGATATGTGTTTCGCTTGGAGCGTCTTGTATGATTTGAGTCTTTGCTTTTGAGTTTACCACAATCATCCTTTCTGTACACACCTTTAGAGAGAGACACACATGATTCGGAAATTATTAGAATACTCCATGTGCTTCACTTATATCTTTTGAGTTATATAGTTCTTGCTCTAGTACTTCACTTATATTTTTTAGAGCACGGTGGTGGTTTGTTTTATAGAAACTATTATTATCTCATGCTTCACTTATATTATTTTGAGAGTCTTAAATAGCATGGTAATTTACTTAAATAATCCTAATATGCTAGGTATTCAAGACTACTAAAAACTTTCTTATGAGTGTGTTGAATACTAAGAGAAGTTTGATGCTTGATGATTGTTTTGAGACATGGAGGTAGTGATATAAAAGTTGTGCTAGTTGAGTAGTTGTGAATTTGAGAAATACTTGTGTTGAAGTTTGCAAGTCCCGTAGCATGCACGTATGGTAAATGTTATGTAACAAATTTGAAACATGAGGTGTTCTTTGATTGTCTTCCTTATGAGTGGCGGTCGGGGACGAGCGATGGTCTTTTCCTACCAATCTATCCCCCTAGGAGCATGCGCGTAGTGCTTGGTTTTTGATGACTTGTAGATTTTTGCAATAAGTATGTGAGTTCTTTATGACTAATGTTGAGTCCATGGATTATACGCACTCTCACCTTTCCATCATTGTTGGCCTCTTCGGTACCGTGCATTGCCCTTTCTCACATTGAGAGTTGGTGCAAACTTCGCCGGTGCATCCAAACCCCGTGATATGATACGCTCTTTCACACATAAACCTCCTTATATCTTCCTCAAAACAGCCACCATACCTACCTATTATGGCATTTCCATAGCCATTCCGAGATATATTGCCATGCAACTTTCCACCATTCCGTTTATCATGACACATTCATCATTGTCATATTGCTTTGCATGATCATGTAGTTGACACAGTATTTGTGGCAAAGCCACCATTCATAATTCTTTCATACATGTCACTCTTGGTTCATTGCATATCCCGGTACACCGCCGGAGGCATTTATATAGAGGCATACTTTGTTGTAGTATCGAGTTGTAATCATTGAGTTGTAAATAAATAGAAGTGTGATGATCATCATTTTCTAGAGCATTGTCCCAAGTGAGGAAAAATAAAAAAATAAAAAAAGAGAGAAAGGCCATAAAAAAGGAGAAGGCCCAAAAAAATGAGAGAAAAAGAGAGAAGGGACAATGTTACTATCCTTTTACCACACTTGTGCTTCAAAGTAGCACCATAATTTTCATGATAGAGAGTCCTTTGTTTTGTCACTTTCATATACTAGTGGGAACTTTTCATTATAGAACTTGGCTTGTATATTCCAACGATGGGCTTCCTCAAATGCCCTAGGTCTTCGTGAGCAAGCAAGTTGGATGCACACCCACTTAGTTTCTTTTTTTGAGCTTTCATATATTTATAGCTCTAGTGCATCCGTTGCATGGCAATCCCTACTCCCTGCATTAGCATCAATTGATGGGCATCTCCATAGCTCATTGATTAGCCTCGTTGATGTGAGACTTTCTCCTTTTTTTGTCTTCTCCACATAACCCCCATCATTATATTCTATTCCACCCATAGTGCTATATCCATGGCTCACGCTCATGTATTGCGTGAAGGTTTAAAAAGTTTGAGATTACTAAAGGATGAAACAATTGCTTGGCTTGTTATCGGGGTTGTGCATGATGAGAGCATTCTTGTGTGACGAAATGGAGCATGGCTAAACTATATGATTTTGTAGGGATGAACTTTCTTTGGCCATGTTATTTTGAGAGGACATAATTACTTAGTTAGTATGCTTGAAGTATTATTATTTCTATGTCAATATTGAACTTTTATCTTGAATCTTTCGAATCTGAATATTCATACCACAATTAAGAAGAATTACATTGAAATTATGCCAAGTAGCATTCCACATCAAAAATTCTGTTTTTACCATTTACCTACTCGAGGACGAGCAGTAATTAAGCATGGGGATGCTTGATACGTCACCAACATATCTATAATTTTTGATTGTTCCATGCTATATTATGTTCTGTTTTGGACATTATCGGGCTTTATTATACACTTTTATATTATTTTTGGGACTAACCTTTAACCGGAGGCCCAGCCCAGAATTGATGTTTTTGCCTATTTCAAAGTTTCGCAGAAAATGAATATCAGACGGAGTCCAAACGGAATGAAACCTTCGGGAACGTGATTTTCGGAACAAACGTGATCCAGAGGACTTGGTGTTGGGGAACGTAGTAATTTCAAAAATTTCCTACGCAGACGCAAGATCATGGTGATGCATAGCAATGAGAGGGGAGAGTGTTGTCCACGTACCCTCGTAGACCGATAGCGGAAGCGTTAACACAACGCGGTTGATGTAGTCGTACGTCTTCACGATCCGACCGATCAAGTACCGAACGTACGGCACCTCCGAGTTCAGCACACGTTCAGCTCGATGACGTCCCTCGAACTCTGATCCAGCCGAGTGTTGAGGGAGAGTTTCGTCAGCACGACGGCGTGGTGACGATGATGATGTTCTACCGACGCAGGGCTTCGCCTAAGCACCGCTACGATATTATCGAGGTGTAATATGGTGGAGGGGGGCACCGCACACGGCTAAGAGATCAATAGATCAATTGTTGTCTCTATGGGGTGCCCCCCTGCCCCCGTATATAAAGGAGCAAGGGGGGAGGCGGCCGGCCTAGGAGGAGGACGCGCCAAGTGGGGAGTCCTACTCCCACCGGGAGTAGGACTCCTCCTTTCCTTGGTCGAGTAGGAAAAGGGAAGGGAGAAGGAGAAAGAAGGAAGGGGGTGCCCCCCTCCCTAGTCCAATTCGGACTAGTCCATGGGGAGGGGTGCGGCCACCCTTTGGGGCCTTTCTCCCCTTTCCCGTATGGCCCATTAAGGCCCAATACGAATTCCCGTAACTCTCCGGTACTCCGAAAAATACCCGAATCACTCGGAACCTTGCCGATGTCCGAATATAGTCGTCCAATATATCGATATTTACATCTCGACCATTTCGAGACTCCTCGTCAAGTCCCTGATCTCATCCGAGACTCCGAACTCCATCGGTACATCAAAACATATAAACTCATAATATAACTGTCATCGTAACGTTAAGCGTGCGGACCCTTCGGGTTCGAGAACTATGTAGACATGACCGAGACACCTCTCTGGTCAATAACCAATAGCGGAACCTGGATGCTCATATTGGTTCCCACATATTCTACGAAGATCTTTATCGGTCAAACCGCATAACAACATACGTTGTTCCCTTTGTCATCGGTATGTTACTTGCCCAAGATTCGATCGTCGGTATCTCAATACCTAGTTCAATCTCGTTACCGGCAAGTCTCTTTACTCGTTTCGTAATACATCATCCCGCAACTAGCTCATTAGTTGCAATGCTTGCAAGGCTTATAGTGGTGTGCATTACCGAGTGGGCCCAGAGATACCTCTCCGACAATCGGAGTGACAAATCCTAATCTTGAAATACGCCAACCCAACAAGTACCTTTGGAAACACCTGTAGAGCACCTTTATAATCACCCAGTTACGTTGTGACGTTTGGTAGCACACAAAGTGTTCCTCCGGTAAACGGGAGTTGCATAATCTAATAGTCATAGGAACATGTATAAGTCATGAAGAAAGCAATAGCAACATACTAAACGATCGAGTGCTAAGCTAACGGAATGGGTCAAGTCAATCACATCATTCTCCTAATGATGTGATCTCGTTAATCAAATGACAACTCATGTCTATGGCTAGGAAACATAACCATCTTTGATCAATGAGCTAGTCAAGTAGATGCATACTAGTGACACTCTGTTTGTCTATGTGTTCACACATGTATCATGTTTCCGGTTAATACAATTCTAGCATGAATAATAAAAATTTATCATGATATAAGGAAATAAATAATAACTTTATTATTGCCTCTAGGGCATATTTCCTTCAGTCTCCCACTTGCACTAGAGTCAATAGTTCACATCGCCATGTGATTTAACATCAATAGTTCACATCACCATATGATTAACACCCATAGTTCACATCGTCATGTGACCAACACCCAAAGGGTTTACTAGAGTCAATAATCTAGTTCACATCGCTATGTGATTAACACCCAAAGAGTACTAAGGTGTGATTATGTTTTGCTTGTGAGATAATTTTAGTCAACGGGTCTGTCAATTTCAGATCCGTAAGTATTTTGCAAATTTCTATGTCTACAATGCTCTGCACGGAGCTACTCTATCTAATTGCTCCCACTTTCAATATGTATCTAGACCGAGACTTAGAGTCATCTAGATTAGTGTCAAAACTTGCATCGACGTAACCCTTTACGACGAACCTTTTGTCACTTCCATAATCGAGAAACATATCCTTATTCCAGTAAGGATAATTTTGACCGCTGTCCAGTGATCTACTCCTAGATCACTATTGTACACCCTTGCCAAAATTAGTGTAGGGTATATAATAGATCTGGTACACAGCATGGCATACTTTATAGAACCTATGGTCGAGGCATAGGGAATGACTTTCATTTTTTTTCTATCTTCTGCCGTGGTCGGGCTTTGAGTCTTACTCAATTTCACACCTTGTAACACAGGCAAGAAACTCTTTCTTTGACTGTTCCATTTTGAACCACTTCAAAATCTTGTTAAGGTATGTACTCATTGAAAAAACTTATCAAGCGTCTTGATCTATCTCTATAGATCTTGATGCTCAATATGTAAGCAGCTTCACCGAGGTCTTTCTTTGAAAAACTCCTTTCAAACACTCCTTTATGCTTTGCAGAATAATTCTACATTGTTTCCGATCAACAATATGTCATTCACATATACTTATCAGAAATGCTGTAGTGCTCCCACTCACTTTCTTGTAAATACAAGCTTCACCGCAAGTCTGTATAAAACTATATGCTTTGATCAACTTATCAAATCATATATTCCAACTCCGAGATAGTTGCACCAGTCCATAGATGGATTGCTGGAGTTTGCATATTTTGTTAGCACCTTTAGGATTGACAATACCTTCTGGTTGCATCATATACAACTCTTCTTTAATGAATCCATTAAGGAATGCAGTTTTGTTTATCCATTTGCCAGATTTCATAAAATGCGGCAATTGCTAACATGATTCGGACAGACTTAAGCATCCTGCGAGTGAGAAAATCTCATCGTATTCAACACTTTGAACTTTGTCAAAAACCTTTTTTCGACAAGTCTAGCTTTGTAGATAGTAACACTACTATCAGCGTCCGTCTTCCTCTTGAAAATCCATTTATTTTTTATGGCTCGCCGATCATTGGGCAAGTCAATCAAAGTCCATACTTTGTTCTCATACATGGATCCCATCTCAGAATTCATGGCCTCAAGCCATTTTGCGGAATCTGGGCTCACCATCGCTTCTTCATAGTTCGTAGGTTCGTCATGGTCTAGTAACATAACCGCCAGAACAGGATTACCATACCACTCTGGTTGACCTACGAGGTTCAATAATAACTTGATCTGAAGTTCCATGATCATCATAATTAACTTCCTCACTAATTGCTGTAAGCATCACTGGAACTGATTTCAGTGATGAACTACTTTCCAAATCGGGAGAAGGTACAGTTACCTCATCAAGTTCTACTTTCCTCCCACTCACTTCTTTCGAGAGAAACTCCTTCTCTAGAAAGGATCCATTCTTAGCAACGAATGTCTTGCCTTCGGATCTGTGATAGAAGGTGTACCCAATTGTCTCCTTTGGGTATCCTATGAAGACACATTTTTCAAATTTGGGTTTGAGCTTATCAGGATGAAACCTTTTCACATAAGCATCGCAACCCCAAACTTTAAGAAACGACAACTTCGCTTTCTTGCTAAACCACAGTTCATAAGATGTCGTCTCAACGGATTTAGATGGTACCCTATTTAACGTGAATGCAGCTATCTCTAATGCATAACCCCAAAACGATAGTGGTAGATCAGTAAGAGACATCATATATCGCACCATATCTAATAAAGTACGGTTACGATGTTCGGACACACCATTACACTGTGGTGTTCCAGGTGGCGTGAGTAGTGAAACTATTTCACATTGTTTTAACTGAAGGCCAAACTCGTAACTCAAATTCTCTTCTCCATGATCAGATCATAGAAACTTTATTTTCTTGTTACGATGATTTTCCACTTCACTCTGAAATTATATGAACTTTTCAAATGTTTCAGACTTCTGTTTCATTAAGCAGATATACCCATATCTGCTCATATCATCTGTGAAGGTTAGAAAATAATGATACCTGCTACAAGCCTCAATATTCATCGGACCACATACATCTGTATGTATAATTTCCAACAAATCTGTTGCTCTCTCCATAGTTCCGGAGAACGGCGTTTTATTCATCTTGCCCATGAGGCACGGTTCGCAAGCATCAAGTGATTTATAATCAAGTGATTCCAAAATCCCATCAGTATGGAGTTTCTTCATGCGCTTTACGCCAATATGACCTAAACGGCAGTGCCACAAATAAGTTGCACTATCATTATTAACTTTGCATCTTTTGGCTTCATTATTATGAATATGTGTATCACTACGATCGAGATCCAACAAACCATTTTATTGGGTGTATGACCATAGAAGGTTTTATTTATGTAAACAGAACAACAATTATTCTCTAATTTAAATGAATAACCGTATTGCAACAAACATGATCAAATCATATTCTTGCTCAACGCAAACACCAAATAACACTTATTTAGTTTCAACACTAATCCCGAAAGTATGGGGAGTGTGCGATGATGATCATATCAATCTTGGAATTACTTCCAACACACATCGTCACCTCGCCTTTTACTAGTCTCTGTTTATTCTGCAACTCCCGTTTCGAGTTACTACTCTTAGCAACTGAACCAGTATCAAATGCCGAGGGGTTGCTATAAACACTAGTAAAGTACACATCAATAACATGTATATCCAATATACCTTTGTTCACTTTGCCATCCTTCTTATCCACCAAATACTTGGGGTAGTTCCGCTTCCAGTGACCAGTCCCTTTGCAGTAGAAGCACTTAGTCTCAGGCTTAGGACCAGACTTAGGCTTCTTCACTTGAGCAGCAACTTGCTTGCCGTTCTTCTTGAAGTTCCCCTTCTTCCCTTTGCCCTTTTCTTGAAACTAGTGGTCTCGTCAACCATCAACACTTGATGTTTTTCTTGATTTCTACCTTCATTGATTTCAGCATCACAAAGAGCTCGGGAATTACTTTCGTCATCCCTTGCATACTATAGTTCATCACGAAGTTCTACTAACTTGGTCATGGTGACTAGAGAATTCTGTCAATCACTATTTTATCTGGAAGATTAACTCCCACTTGATTCAAGCGATTGTAGTACTCAGACAATCTGAGCACATGCTCACTGCTTGAGCTATTCTCCTCCATCTTTTAGCTATAGAACTTGTTTGGAGACTTCATATCTCTCAACTCGGGTATTTGCTTGAAATATTAACTTCAACTCCTGGAACCTCTCATATGGTCCATGACGTTCAAAACGTCTTTGAAGTCCCGATTCTAAGCCGTTAAGCATGGTGCACTAAACTATCAAGTAGTCATCATATTGAACTAGCCAAATGTTCATAACGTCTGCATCTGCTCCTGCAATAGGTCTGTCACCTAGCGATGCATCAAGGACATAATTTTTGTGTGCAGCAATGAGGATAATCCTCAGATCACGGATCCAATCCGCATATTTGCTACTAACATATTTCAACATAATTTTTCTCTAGGAACATATCAAAAATAAACACAGGGAAGCAACAACGCGAGCTATTGATCTACAACATAATTTGCAAAATACTATCAGGACTAAGTTCATGATAAATTTAAGTTCAATTAATCATATTACTTAAGAACTCCCGCTTAGATAGACATCCCTCTAATCCTCTAAGTGATCACGTGATCCATATCAACTAAACCATGTCCGATCATCACGTGAGATAGAGTAGTTTCAATGGTGAACATCATTATGTTGATCATATCTACTATATGATTCACGCTCGGCCTTTCGGTCTCCGTGTTCCGAGGCCATATCTGCATATGCTAGGCTCGTCAAGTTTAACCTGAGTATTCGGCGTGTGCAACTGTTTTGCACCCGTTGTATTTGAACGTAGAGCCTATCACACCCGATCATCACGTGGTGTCTCAGCACGAAGAACTTTCGCAACGGTGCATACTCAGGGAGAACACTTTTATCTTGAAATTTTAGTGAGAGATCATCTTATAATGCTACCGTCAATCAAAGCAAGATAAGATGCATAAAAGATAAACATCACATGCAATCAATACAAGTGATATGATATGGCTATCATCATCTTGTGCTTGTGATCTCCATCTCCGAAGCACCATCATGATCACCATCGTCACCGGCGCGACACCTTGATCTCCATCGTAGCATCGTTGTCGTCTCGCCAACTATTGCTTTTACGACTATCGCTACCGCTTAGTGATAAAGTAAAACAATTACATGGCGATTGCATTTCATACAATAAAGCGACAACCATATGGCTCCTGACAGTTGCCGATAACTCGGTTACAAAACATGATCATCTCATACAATAAAATATAGCATCATGTCTTGACCATATCACATCACAACATGCCCTGCAAAAACAAGTTAGACGTCCTCTACTTTGTTGTTGCAAGTTTGACGTGGCTGCTACGGGCTTAGCAAGAACCGTTCTTACCTACGCATCAAAACCACAATGATAGTTTGTCAAGTTGGTGTTGTTTTAACCTTCGCAAGGACCGGGCGTAGCCACACTCAGTTCAACTAAAGTGAGAGAGACAGACACCCGCCAGTCACCTTTAAGCAACGAGTGCTCGCAACGGTGAAACCAGTCTCGCGTAAGCGTACGCGTAATGTCGGTCCGGGCCGCTTCATCTCACAATACCGCTGAACCAAAGTATGACATGCTGGTAAGCAGTATGACTTATATCGCCCACAACTCACTTGTGTTCTACTCGTGCATAACATCAACGCATAAAACCAGGCTCGGATGCCACTGTTGGGGAACGTAGTAATTTCAAAAATTTCCTACGCACACGCAAGATCATGGTGATGCATAGCAACGAGAGGGGAGAGTGTTGTCCACGTACCCTCGTAGACCGACAGCGGAAGCATTAACACAACGCGGTTGATGTAGTCGTACGTCTTCACGATCCGACCGATCAAGTACCGAATGTACGGCACCTCCGAGTTCAGCACACGTTCAGCTCGATGACGTCCCTCGAACTCCGATCCAGCCGAGTGTTGAGGGAGAGTTTCGACAGCACGACGGCGTGGCGACGATGATGATGTTCTACCGACGCAGGGCTTCGCCTAAGCAGCGCTATGATATTATCGAGGTGTAATATGGTGGAGGGGGGCACCGCACACGGCTAAGAGATCAATAGATCAATTGTTGTCTCTATGGGGTGCCCCCTGCCCCCGTATATAAAGGAGCAAGGGGGGAGGCGGCCGGCCTAGGAGGAGGGCGCGCCAAGGGGGGAGTCCTACTCCCACCGGGAGTAGGACTCCTCCTTTCCTTGTTGGAGTAGGAAAAGGGAAGGGAGAAGGAGAAAGAAGGAAGGGGGCGCCCCCCTCCCTAGTCCAATTCGGACTAGTCCATGGGGAGGGGTGCGGCCACCCTTTGGGGCCTTTCTCTCCTTTCCCGTATGGCCCATTAAGGCCCAATACGAATTCCCGTAACTCTCCGGTACTCCGAAAAATAACCGAATCACTCGGAACCTTTCCGATGTCCGAATATAGTCGTCCAATATATCGATCTTTACGTCTCGACCATTTCGAGACTCCTCATCAAGTTCCTGATCTCATCCGGGACTCCGAACTCCTTCGGTACATCAAAACATATAAACTCATAATATAACTATCATCGTAATGTTAAGCGTGCGGACCCTTCGGGTTCGAGAACTATGTAGACATGACCGAGACACCTCTCCGATCAATAACCAATAGTGGAACCTGGATGCTCATATTGGTTCCCACATATTCTACGAAGATCTTTATCGGTCAAACCGCATAACAACATACGTTGTTCCCTTTGTCATTGGTATGTTACTTGCCCGAGATTCGATCGTCGGTATCTCAATACCTAGTTCAATCTCGTTACCGGCAAGTCTCTTTACTCGTTCCGTAATACATCATCCCGCAACTAGCTCATTAGTTGCAAGGCTTTTACCGAGTGGGCCCAGAGATACCTCTCCGACAATCGGAGTGACAAATCCTAGTCTTGAAATTCGCCAACCCAACAAGTACCTTTGGAGACACATGTAGAGCACCTTTATAATCACCCAGTTACGTTGTGACGTTTGGTAGCACACAAAGTGTTCCTCCGGTAAACGGGAGTTGCATAATCTCATAGTCATAGAAACATGTATAAGTCATGAAGAAAGCAATAGCAACATACTAAACGATCGAGTGCTAAGCTAACGGAATGGGTCAAGTCAATCACATCATTCTCCTAATGATGTGACCTCGTTAATCAAATGACAACTCATGTCTATGGCTAGGAAAGATAACCATCTTTGATCAACGAGCTAGTCAAGTAGAGGCATACTAGTGACACTCTGTTTGTCTATGTATTCACACATGTATCATGTTTCCGGTTAATACAATTCTAGCATGAATAATAAACATTTATCATGATATAAGGAAATAAATAATAACTTTATTATTGCCTCTAGGGCATATTTCCTACCCCCCTAGGCGCGCCCTCCACCCTTGTGGGCCCCCTGTTGCTCCAGCGATGTACTCCTATATATACCTACGTACCCGCAAACTACTAGATACGGAGCCAAAAACCTAATTCCACCACCGTAACCTTCTGTACTTGTGAGATCCCATCTTGGGGCCTTTTCCGGAGCTCCGCCAAAGGGGGCATCGATCATGGAGGGCTTCTACATCAACACCATAGCCTCTCCGATGATGTGTGAGTAGTTTACCTCAAACCTTCGGGTCCATAGTGATTAGCTAGATGGCTTTTTCTCTCTTTTTGGATCTCAATACAATGTTCTCCCCCTCTCTCGTGGAGATCTATTCGATGTAATCTTCTTTTGCGGTGTGTTTGTTGAGACCGATGAATTGTGGGTTTATGATCAAGATTATCTATGAACAATATTTGAATCTTCTCTGAATTCTTTTATGTATGATTGGTTATCTTTGCAAGTCTCTTCGAATAATCAGTTTGGTTTGGCCTACTAGATTGATCTTTCTGCAATGGGAGAAGTACTTAGCTTTGGGTTCAATCTTGCGGTGTCCTTTCCCAGTGACAGTAGGGGCAGCAAGGCACGTATTGTATTGTTGCCATCGAGGATAACAAGATGGGGTTTACATCATATTGCCTGAGTTTATCCCTCTACATCATGTCATCTTGCTTAAAGCGTTACTCTGTTCTTACGAACTTAATACTCTAGATGCATGCTGGATAGCGGTCAATGTGTGGAGTAATAGTAGTAGATGCAGGCAGGAGTCGGTCTAATTGTCTCGGACGTGATGCCTATATACATGATCATACCTAGATATTCTCATAACTATGCTCAATTCTGTCAATTGCTAAACAGTAATTTGTTCACCCACCGTAAATACTTATGCTCTTGAGAGAAGCCACTAGTGAAACCTATGGCCCCCAGGTCTATTTTCCATCATATTAATCTTCCAACACTTAGTTATTTGTATTGCCTTTTATTTTACTTTGCATCTTTATCATAAAAATACCAAAAATATTATCTTATCATATCTATCAGATCTCACTCTCGTAAGTGACCATGTAGGGATTGACAACCCCTTACCGCGTTGGTTGCGAGGATTTATTTGTTTGTGTAGGTGCGAGGGACTGATGCGTGGCCTCGTACTGGATTGATACCTTGGTTCTCAAAAACTGAGGGAAATACTTACGCTACTTTGCTGCATCACCCTTTCCTCTTCAAGGGAAAACCAACGCAGTGCTCAAGAGGTAGCAGGTGCCCGCTCCACAGTTACACACCTCGATCATATCGTCGTAGTGCTTAGGCGAAGCCCTGCGCCGCTAACTTCATGATCACCGTCGCCATGCCTGTGACGCCCCCGATTCGACCGTACACTAATCATACACACAAACGTGTACGATCAAGATCAGGGACTCACGGGAAGATATCACAACACAACTCTAGACACAAATAGAAATAATACAAGCTTTATATTACAAGCCAGGGGCCTCGAATGCTCGAATGCAAGCTCGATACACAAGAGTCAGCGGAAGCAACAATATCTGAGCACAGACATCAAGTTAAACAAGGCTGCCTTAAGAAGGCTAGCACAAACATCAACGATCGAAGAGGCAAGGCCTCCTGCCTGGGACCTCCTAACTACTCATGGTCGTCGGCGGGCTCCACGTAGCAGCATTTGTCGGCGGTGGCATCTGGCTCCAATGATCCACCATCTGGTTGCAACAACCAGAAAGAAGAAAGAAGGGGTAGGGGGAGCAAACCAACTGTGAGTACTCATCCAAAGTACTCGCAAGCATCAGATCTACACTAAGTATGTATTGGTATCAAATGGAAGGGTTGTATCTGTGGACTGAACTGCAGAATGCCAGAATAGAGGGGAAGGCCTAGCCTATCAAAGACTAGCATCTTCAAGCAGTTCCAAGCATCTTGTAGCATGTAGAAGAGTAAAGAATAGCAGTTTATATTTAACAAGCATGTTGTAGCATTAATGCCTAGAGATCCTTCCTCGACTCCCTGCGAGAAAGCAATCCCGGAGCCACATATTTCAAGTATCCATTTCTAGTTGTAATAGATCAGGATATAAGTCTGAACGTCCGTTACCGTGGACACGGCTATTAATAGATAATCTTCCCTGCAGGGGTGCACCATGTTTTTCAACACGCTCGATCACTCTGGTCGGACACACTTTTCTGGGTCAATGCCCGGCCTCGGAGAATCGACACATCGTAGCCCTACCTAGGCTCAGCAAAGGGGTCCCTGCCGATCTACATCCTAAGCACTCCGGGGTCTGGGCCCATCGCCCGTTGCACTCTGGATCGTTGCGCGCAGGGCGATCCAGGCCACCTCCACTCGGGCGCCGACCAGGCCGTGCTGCAATACTGAACTGGACGTCTGATAAAGCTTCGGCTGATACCACGACGTCGAGGCCCATAACTATTCTCGCGTGGTGGTTAGTGCGTAAAGGCCAAAGGCCAACTCAGAACAAATACCCAAACAATAGTGTATTATTAGCTTGCGGAGACGAGCAGAGACTCATGATAATGTGACCCCGTCGCCCTGTCTCGAGGAAATACGGCAAGGGCTAGCCCAGCCCACTCGGGGGAGGCCTACCGGCCTGGCCGTGCCTCGTAACCATCTTGCGAGTGTTCTCCGGGCCCGCCCGACTTTCCCAGGGATCTCAAGTAAAGTCAAGGTAACCGTGTGTTGAGACATCAAGGGGAAAACCCGAGGAATCACCCCCGGTGGATTCCACTCAATGTAATCATCAAGGTGAACGTAAGAGAGACCACCCTCGAGGTTCACACTTGAGGTGTTGCACGACAGAGCCGTATTGGGAATGGTGAAAGAGGAAATCACCCTCGATGACCACAACCGAATAGCTACACTATAGAATTATCATCAGGAGTGCGTTATGAGGGATCACCCTCGGCACTCGATAGTAGCTCCGCAGAGTCGAGCAACAAAAGGGGCATGATGTGATGTGAGGTGTCGGGCTCTGGTCGTCGATCACGTTGATCGAGTCATCGATGATGAAGCAGGAGCAACAAGGACAAGGTGGGGGGTCACTGATGGATCACTAACCAACCTATACTAAGCAGTTTAGGATATGCAGGTAAGGTAAAACAGCAGGTACAAAAGCAGGCTATGCATCAGATAGGAGCAATCAATTACAGTAGCAAAATCTAATGCAAGCATGAGAGAATGGAATGGGCGATATCGGGATGATCAAAGGGGGGGCTTGCCTGGAAGCTCCGTTGAAAGGAAGAAAGGTCGTCGTCGATGTAGTCGATCACAGCGGCATCGGTAGCGGTCTCGGGGTCTATCGGAGAAGAAGAGGGGAAGAAACAGTATATATAAGGCACACAGATGCATGCCATGACAATAAGCAGCACTAGGCGTGTTCTAACGTAGTACTACGCGATACCGCCGAAGGGGGATAACATCCGGGAAAGTTTTCTTGATGTTTGGCATTTTTCGGACAGATGAACCGGATGGGGATGGTTACATGTTTGCTATACTAGAGGCATGTGACAGATGAACGGAGAGCATATCCGGATTCGTCTCGTCGTTCTGAGCAACTTTCATGTACAAAGTATTTTCATCCGAGTTACGGATTATTTTCTATTAACTTTTAAAGATTTAAACATTTTCTGAAATTGTTATTATTTAAATTTAAAATGGGGTTATTGCATCAGCATGACGTCATCATGACAACAGCAGGGTCAGCAGGTTGACTGAGTCAAACTGGACAGTGGGGCCCAATCGTCCTTGTCTGCTTAATTAATCAACAGTTAATTAGCTAACTAATCAGACTAATTAGGTTAGCTTAATTAACATGATTAGTTAAATTGATTAATCACTAATTAATTAATTAAGTAATTACTTTTTTTACACATTTTTTAGGGGCTGGGCTCCACGTGTAAGTGGCACCGGAGGCCATTCGGGGTGGGTGGCTTAACGGGCGCGGGAGCCCGTGTAGAACTAGGCGCGCAGGGCGCGGCGATGCAAGCTGCGGCCGTGGCAGGTGCCGGCGACGGGGCGGCAGGGGGCCGTGGCGGGGCGCAGGGTGGAGGTGAGCCGGGCGGTGTGAGAGTGGGGCGAGGGAAGCCGGAGGCAGGCGGGGCGGCGCAAGGTGGAGCGCGGCGGCGCGAGGCAAGGAAGTGGCCTGGCGCGGCGATGCGCGGGCAAGCGCAGCGGCCACGGGGATTCAGTAGGGGTGGCGAGCGGCTGCAGGACGGGACTGACGAGCGGTGTGGCCGACCTGGAAGCGGCGGCGGTCCGCGAGCAGGCGAACGCGGCTGATGGGCGAGGCGGGCCGGAGCGCGGCCGCGGATGGCGTCGTACGGCGAACGAAGAGAGGGGAAAGGGGGGAGCATGCTCACGAGGTCCTGTAGAGGTGCTAAAGTGAGCTCGAGGAGGCGGTGTCGACGACGGGGGCGGCGGCGGCGTGATGGAGTCGCTGGGGAGGAGGACGGGGACGATCCGAAGAAGTCGGGGAGGCGGTCCGGCGAGGGGGCTCCGCGCGGTGGCGGTTGTCGGGCGACGGGAGAGCGCTGGGGCGCAGCGGGGTCGATGTGTGGCCAGCGGGCGCCAGGCGTAGGGACGTCAGCGGGGTTGGGCGCTCCGCCCAGATCCAGACGGGAGGAAGAGGAGAAGATCGTGGGAGTGGGGAACGTGGGGGAGTGAGGGGGGTCGTGCGGGGGGAAATATCTCAGGGAGCTGACGAGGAGGAGAGGGGGGGGACTCGGTCTTATCCCCACGCGGCGTGGGCTGGTAGGCCAGCTGGGCCAGTTGGCCCAGTGGGGGAGGTCTTTTTTTTGTTGTTGTTTTCTTTTTGTTTCTCCTTGTTCTTTTATTTACTTTTGCCTTTTGATTTAATTTTGAATTTGAAACGGAATGTGATTGAATCATCGCGAGGTTAACAACAGAAATCGTGGTGACGTGGCATCATTAGCATAGGATTACTGTAGCATAATTATCCGGGCATTACAATGCCGTCGTGCTGATGGAACTCTCCCTCGGCCTCAACTGGATCAAGAGTATGAGGGACGTCATCGAGCTGAACGTGTGCTGAACACGGAGGTGCCGTACATTCGGTGCTAGGATCGGTCGGATCGTGAAGACGTATGACTACATCAACTGCGTTGATAAAATGCTTCCGCTTTCGGTCTACGAGGGTACGTGGACACACTCTCCCGCTCGTTGCTATGCATCACCTAGATGGATCTTGCGTGTGCGTAGGATTTTTTTGAAATTACTGCGTTCCCCAACAGTGGCATCCGAGCCAGGTCTATGCGTAGATGTTATATGCACGAGTAGAACACAAAGAGTTGTGGGCGATAATAGTCATACTGCTTACTAGCGTGTCCTGCTTTCATTCGGCAGTATTGTTGGATGAAGCGGCCCGGACCGACATTACGCGTACGCTTACGCGAGACTGGTTCTACCGACGTGCTTCGAACACAGGTGGCTGGCGGGTGTCAGTTTCTCCAACTTTAGTTGAGTCGAGTCTGACTACGCCCGGTCCTTGTTGAAGGCTAAAACAACACACTTGACGAAAAATCGTTGTGGTTTTGATGCGTAGGTAAGGACGGTTCTTGCTAAGCCCATAGCAGCCACGTAAAACTTGCAACAACAAAGTAGAGGACATCTAACTTGTTTTTGCAGGGCTTGTTGTGATGTGATATGGTCAAGACGTGATGAGATATAAGTTGTTGTATGAGATGATCATGTTTTGTTGAAGTTATCGGCAACTGGCAGAAGCCTTCTAGTTGTCTCTTTATTGCATAAGATGCAAGCGCCAAATAATTGCTTTACTTTATCGCTATGAGAGCCATAGTTGCAAGAGAAATAGTTGGCGAGACAACCATGTGACGACACGTTGATAGAGATCAAGATGATGGAGATCATGCTGTCATGCCGGTGACGATAGAGATCATGACGATACTTTGGAGATGGAGATCAAAGGCGCAAGTTGATCATGGCCATATCATGTCACATATTTTGATTGCATGTGATGTTTATCTTTATGCATCTTATTTTGCTTAGTTCGGCAGTAGCATTATAAGATGATCTCTCACTAAATTTCAAGGTATAAGTGTTCTCCCTTATATGCACAGTTGCGATAGTTCGTCGTGCCGAGACACCACGTGATGATCGGGTGTGATAAGCTCTACGTTCACATACAACGGGTGCAAGCCAGTTTTGCACACGCGGAATACTCGGGTTAAACTTGATGAGCCTAGCATATGCAGATATGGCCTCAGAACACTGGAGACCGAAAGGTCGAGCATGAATCATATAGATATGATCAACATAGTGATGTTCACCATTGAAAACTACTCCATCTCACATGATGATCGGACATGGTTTAGTTGATTCGGATCACGTGATCATTTAGATGACTTGAGGGATGTCTATCCAAGTGGGAGTTCTTAATATGATTAATTGAACTTTAATTTATCGTGAACTTAGTCCTGGTAGTATTAGCATATCTATGTTGTAGATCAATAGCTCGCGATGTAGCTCCCCATTTATTTTTTATATGTTCCTACAGAAATATAAGTTGAAAGATGATAGTAGCAATGATGCAGACTTGGTCCATGATCTAAGGATTTTCCTCATTGCTGCACAGAAAAATTATGTCCTTGATGCACCGCTAGGTCACAGAACTATTACAGGAGCAGATGCAGACGTTATGAACGTTTTGACAAGCTCGGTATGATGACTACTTGATAGTTTAGTGCACCATGCTTTACGGCTTAGAACCGTGACTTCAAAAAGTTTTGAACGCAAGATGTTCCAAGAGTTGAAATTAGTATTTCATACTCATGCCTGTGTCAAGAGGTATGAGACCTCTGACAGTACTTTGCCTACAAGATGGAGGAGAATAGCTGAACCAGTGAGCATGTGCTCAATTTGTCTGAGTACTACAATTGCTAGAATCAAGTGGGAGTTAATCTTCCAGATAAAATAGTGATTGACAGAATTCTCTATTCACTATCACCAAGTTACTAGAACTTCGTGATGAACTACAATATGCAAGGGATAACGAAAACGATTCTCGAGCTCTTCGTGATGCTAAAATCGATGAAGGTAGAAATCAGGAAAAGCATCAAATGTTAATTGTTGACAAGACCACTAGTTTCAAGTAAAAGGGCAAGGGAAAGAAAGGGAACTTCAATAAGAATGGCAAGCAAGTTGCCAATCCCATGAAGAAGCCCAAAGCTAGACCCAAGCCTGAAACTGAGTGCTTCTACTACAAAGGAAATGGTCACTGGAAGTGGAACTGCCCAAATACTTGGCGGATAAGAAGGATGGCAAAGTGAACAAAAGTATATATGATATACATGTTATTGATGTGTACTTTACCAGTGTTCATAGTAGCCCCTGGGTATTTGATACTGGTTTAGGTGCTATGATTAGTAACTCGAAACAGGAGTTACAAAATGAACAAAGACTAGTTGAGGGCAAGGTGACGATGTGTGTTGGAAGAGATTCCAAAGTTGATAAGATCACCATTGCACACTCCCTTTACCTTCGGGATTAGTGTTGAACCTACAATAAATGTTATTTGGTGTTTGCGTTGAGCATAATGTGATTGGATCATGTTTATTGCAATACGGTTATTCATTTAAGTCAAAGAATAATTGTTATTCTGTTTACATGAATAAAACCTTCTGTGGTCATACACCCAAGGTGAATGGTTTATTGAATCTCGATCGTAGTGATACACATATTCATAATATTGATGCCAAAAGATGCAAAGTTGATAATGATAGTGCAACTTATTTGTGGCACTGCCGTTTAGGTCATATTGGTGTAAAGGGCATGAAGAAACTCCATGCCGATGGACTTTTGGAATCACTAGATTATGAATCATTTGATGCTTGCGAACCATGCCTCATGGGCAAGATGACTAAAACTCCGTTCTCCGGAACAATGCAGTGAGCCACTGACTTATTGGAAATAATACATACCGATGTATGCGGTCCAATGAGTGTTGAGGCTCACAGCGGGTATCATTGTTTTCGGACCTTCACAGATGATTTCAGCAGATTTGTGTATATCTACTTGATGAAACACAAGTCTGAAACACTTGAAAAGTTCAAAGAATTTCAGAGTGAAGTGGAAAATCATCGTAACAAGAAAAAGTTTCTACGATCTGATCGTGGAGACGAATATTTGAGTTACGAGTTTGGTCTCCATTTGAAACAATGTGGAATAGTTTCGCAACTCACGCCACCTAGAACACCACAGCGTAATGGTGTGTCCGAACGTCATAACCATACTTTATTAGATATGGTGCGATCTATGATGTCTCTTACCGATTTACCACTATCGTTTTGGGGTTATGCATTAGAGACAACTGCATTCATGTTAAAAGGGCACCATCTAAATCCATTGAGACGACACCGTATGAACTGTGGTTTAGCAAGAAACCTAAGTTGTCGTTTCTTAAAGTTTGGGGCTGCGATGCTTATGTGAAAAAGCTTCAACCTGATAAGCTTGAGCCCAAATCAGAGAAATGTGTCTTCATAGGATACCCAAAAGAGACTGTTGGGTACACCTTCTATCACAGATTCGAAGGCAAGACATTCGTAGCTAAGAATGGATCCTTTCTAGAGAAGGAGTTTCTCTCGAAAGAAGTGAGTGGGAGGAAAGTAGAACTTGATGAGGTAATTGTACCTGCTCCCTTATTGGAAAGTAATTCATCACAGAAATCAGTTCCTGCGACTCCTACACCAATTAGTGAGGAAGCTAATGATGATGATCATATAACTTCAGATCAAGTTACTACTAAACCTCGTAGGTCAAACAAAGTAAGATCCGCACCAGAGTGGTACGGTAATCCTGTCCTGCAGGTCATGTTACTTGACCATGATGAACCTACGAACTATGAGGAAGCGATGATGAGCCCAGATTCCGCAAAATGGCTTGAGGCAATGAAATCTGAGATGGGATCCATGTATGAGAAAAAAGTGTGGACTTTGGTTGACTTGCCCGTTGATCAGCAAGCCATCGAGAATAAATGGATCTTCAAGAAGAAGGGTGACGCTAACGGTAATGTTACTGTCTACAAAGCTCGACTTGTTGCGAAAGGTTTTCGACAAGTTCAAGGAGTTGACTACGATGAGACTTTCTCACCCGTAGCGATGCTTAAGTCCGTCCGAATCATGTTAGCAATTGCTGCATTTTATGATTGTGAAATATGGCAAATGGATGTAAAGACTGCATTCCTGAATGGATTTCTGGAAGAAGAGTTGTATATGATGCAACCTGAAGGTTTTATCAATCCAAAGGATGCTAACAAAGTGTGCAAGCTCCAGCGATCCATTTATGGACTGGTGCAAGCATCTCGGAGTTGGAATAAACGTTTTGATAGTGTGATCAAAGCATATGATTTTATACAAACTTTGGGAGAAGCCTATATTTACAAGAAAGTGAGTGGGAGCACTACAGCCTTTGTGATAAGTATATGTGAATGACATATTGTTGATCGGAAATGATGTAGAAATTTTCTGGAAAGCATAAAAGGAGTGTTTGAAAGTACTTTTTCAAAGAAAGACCTCGATGAAGCTGCTTACATATTGAGCATCAAGATCTATAGAGATAGATCAAGACACATGATAAGTTTTTTCAATGAGTAGATACCTTGACAAATTTTTGAAAGTAGTTCAAAATGGAACAGTCAAAGAAGAAGTTCTTGCCTGTATTGCAAGGTGTGAAATTGAGTAAGACTCAAAGCCCGACCACGGCAGAAGATAGAAAGAGAATGAAAGTGATTCCCTAAGCCTTGGCCATAGGTTCTATAAAGTATGCCATGCTGCGTACCAGATCTATTGTATACCTTACACTGAGTTTGGCAAGGGAGTACAATTGTATTCTAGGAGTAGATCACTAGACAGCGGTCAAAATTATCCTTAGTGGAATAAGGATATGTTTCTCGATTATGGAGGTGACAAAAGGTTCATCGTAAAGGGTTACGTCGATGCAAGTTTTGACACTAATCCAGATGACTCTAAGTCTCAATCTGGATACATATTGAAAGTGGGAGGAATTAGCTAGAGTAGCTCCGTGCAGAGCATTGTTGACATAGAAATTTGCAAAGTACGTATGGATCTGAATATGGCAGACCCATTGAATAAACTTTTCTCAGAAGCAAAACATGATCACACCTTAGTACTCTTTGGGTGTTAATCACATGGCGATGTGAACTAAGATTAGTGACTCTAGTAAATCCTTTGAGTGTTGGTCACATGGCGATGTGAACTATGGGTGTTAATCACATGGTGATGTGAACTATTGGTGTTAGATCATATGGCGATGTGAACTAGATTATTGATTCTAGTGCAAGTGGGAGACCGAAGGAAATATGCCCTAGAGGCAATAATAAAGTTATTATTTATTTCCTTATTTCATGATAAATGTTTATTATTCATGCTAGAATTGTATTAACCGGAAACTTAGTACATGTGTGAATACATAGACAAAACAAAGTGTCCCTAGTATGCCTAACCATAGACATGTGTTGTCATTTGATGAACGGGATCACATCATTAGGAGAATGATGTGATGGACAAGACCCGTTTGTTAGCTTAGCATTATGATCGTTACAGTTTCATTGCTACTGCTTTCTTCATGACTTATACATGTTCCTCAGACTATGTGATTATGCAACTTCCGAATACCGGAGGAACACCTTGTGTGCTATCAAACGTCACAACATATCTGGGTGATTATAAAGATGCTCTACAGGTGTCTCCAATAGTGTTTGTTGAGTTGGCATAGATCGAGATTAGGATTTGTCACTCCGTGTATCGGAGAGGTATCTCTGGGCCCTCTCGGTAATGCACATCACTATAAGTCTCGCAAGCAATGTGACTAATAGTTGTGGGATGATGCATTACGGAACGAGTAAAGAGACTTGCCGGTAACGAGATTGAACTAGGTATGAGGATACCGACGATCGAATCTCGGGCAAGTAACATACCGATGACAAAGGGAACAACGTATGTTGTTATGCGGTTTGATCGATAAAGATCTTCGTAGAATATGTAGGAGCCAATATGAGCGTCCAGGTTCCGCTATTGGTTATTTACCGGAGATGTGTCTCGGTCATGTCTACATAGTTCTCGAACCCGTAGGGTCCGCACGCTTAACGTTCAATGATGATTTGTATTATGAGTTATGTGATTTAATGACCGAAGTTTGTTCGGAGTGCTGGATGAGCTCGGGGACATGACGAGGAGTCTCGAAATGGTCGAGAGGTAAAGATCGATATATTGGAAGGCTATATTCGGACATCGGAAAGGTTCCGAGTGATTCGGGTATTTTCGGAGTATCGGAGAGTTACGGGAATTCGCCGGGAGAAGTATTGGGCCTTATTGGGCCATATGGAAATAGAGGAGGTAGGCCAAAGGGAAGGAGGCGCGTGCCCCCCCATGGGTCCGAATTGGACTAGGCGAAAGGGGGCGGCGCCCCCCCCCTTTCCCTTTCCTACTCCCTCTCTCTTTCCCTCTTTCTTCTCTCCTACTCCGGAAAGGAAAAGGGGAATCCTACTTGTCGGTGTCAAAACCATCGGATCTCGGGTAGGGGGTCCCGAACTGTGCGTCTAGGATCAATGGTAATAGGAGACGGGGGACACAATGTTTACCCAGGTTCGGGCCCTCTCTATGGAGGTAATACCCTACTTCCTGCTTGATTGATCTTGATGAATATGAGTATTACAAGAGTTGATTTACCACGAGATCGTAATGGCTAAACCCTAGAAGTCTAGCCTGTATGAATATGGTAATGAGTATTCGGTCCTATTGACCTAACCCTCCGGTTTATATAGACACCGGAGGGATCTAGGGTTACACAAAGTCGGTTACAGAGAATGGAATCTACATATTTGATCACCAAGCTTGCCTTCCACGCCAAGGAGAGTCCCATCCGGACACGGGTGGAGTCTTCGATCTTCGTATCTTCACTGCCCATCAGTTCGGCCCATGGCTAACAGGCCGGACGCCCGAGGACCCCTTAGTCCAGGACTTCCTTAGTAGCCCCCGAACCAGGCTTCAATGATGAGGTGTCCGGCGCGCAGATTGTCTTCGGCATTGCAAGGCGGGTTCCTCCTCCGATGACTTCAACGATGTCGGTGTACAAAAGTAGGGGCACTCCTTTGTACCCCTTTACTTGTGCACGGGCAGTCGGAGCCACGTGCCACGGCCACACTTAGCAGGGCAAGGGAGGGAAGCCGGAGAGAAGCCGAAGCCCAGGACAAACAAGGCAACGCCAAGACCAGAAACGCCAAAGAGCAAGAGGGCGAGGGGGACCCCCGGCAAGGTCCTTGCCGGGGCGTCCTCCGCGGCCCCGGCAAGAGCCTTGCTGGGGCAACTTGCCCAACACCAACAGGGCGAGCCACCCTTGAGCCCACGGGTTCCGACCCAACCAACTACGTTGGAACCAAGGCTCGGGAGGCACCTCTGTGGTGGCATGCAGATCTTTGTCAAGATCATAAACATGTGAGATCAGATGAGGACCAGAAGACGGCGACCCTCGGTGGGATCCCAGCCGAGGGAATCCACAAGACCCCCGGCAAGCACCTTGCCGGGGACGATTGCGACGCCACGGCAAGACCCTTGCCGGGCCCCCAGCAAGGCCCTTGCCGAGGGCATCAGCGGGGCCACTGCCAGGCCTGCACCAGCCAATACTCCACCGCCGTCCCCAAGCAGCTGCTAGCTCAACCAGCTGGGCAGGCACCTGCGTGGTGACGGGCGGCCTCTGCACCAACTCAGCAAGCACCTGCGTGGTGGCATGCAGATCTTCGTGAAGGCTCCACCACCGCGCCACCTCAGCTGCCTGCCTGCCTACATGGCACCGCACGCACCGCTGGCCTGGGCGCGTATCGAAGCGAGGCGGAGCGGCAACGGACGGGACGCGCCTCGCTCCCGTCCACGATAAAGCTAAGGGACACCTAAGCAATGCATTAAATGCGTCTTGTCCTGTAATACCGGCGATAAGCTCGCAACACTGTAGACCTTTCCACCTCCTGTGTGCCATTGTGGCAGCCCCTTTCAACTATAAAAGGAGGCCCATGGCGTACTGAAGAGGGATTCGGCTCTTCTGGGCAAGTTGTGCCCCGTAGCTAGCTCAAGAACACAAGAACACTGAATACATCCACCAAAAGCAGGACTAGGGTATTACGCATTCTCGCGGCCCGAACCTGGGTAAATGATCCGTGTGCTCTCTGTTAGACCTGCTCTTCTCACGACCCCGCGCCCCGCCAACCGTAGTAGGGATTCTTGTGATCCCATAGGTGTCGTTTTCCACCGACATCATTGGCGCGCTAGGTAGGGGGCGCAGTCATGAGAATCCGATCTAGCAGTTAGCCTAGTTGTTCTTCATCGCCATGGCTCCCAAGAAGAAGACGATCACAGCGGTCGGCTCGTCGGGAGCCGAACGGCCTGTGCCAGTGCGGACGAGTAGCGGGCCGGTCGTGGACAGAACCCGACCCGCGGCCCGCGAGCACCAGCACCGCTCTGGCAGTGAGAGCCTGGCGAGCGGCGTCGTTCGTGCGCCACACGACGGGCCGCGCATCGCCAAATCCAAAGACGGGGCTGGGCCCCCCGCAGGGCGGTGCGGGGCCCTCCAGGAGTGTCGCTGTGCCACCCACGGGCGGCGCAGCAACCTCCAAGACGCCTATGCCGGCGCCCACGACGCGCTCTTCCCAGGGTGCGCGCGACGAGCAGCGCCACGATGCTGGAGACCCCGGACGCCACCGTGGGAAGAGTCTTGTGCGTCATCTGTGGGACAAAGGAGTCCAGCATGCCCGCCGAAGTGCTGGCGAAAATGGCATGCAGCCGCTGGGCCGTGATAGAGGTCCTTCTAACGTAGTTAGAAGTCGAAGCACGCCACAGTCCAAGCAGATGTCGCCACCACCCACGCCAGTAGAAGCTTTGGCGCGCGCGCAGCTGCTCCTCTATTTCCCTCCTGCTGCGGAGAAGCTCGACGAGTGGAGAGCCACCATCCGGAGCCTCGTCGCCATCGCCAATAAAGATGATTCGCGACCGGCGGGGCCCTCGGGCCGGCGCTCCGTCGAACTACCGCATGCCAGCAGTGGAGGGGCCGGGGGTGCTGCGGCCATGGTGCACTCTCCTCCTCCACGCCAGCCACTGCGGGTGTCGATCCGTCGCGGTGACGCTTGTGATAACATTTCCATAGAGTCGTCCGACCCACGGACCCACCGCGACCAGCACCAAGTTCTTCAGGAACGGACCCATGAAAATGCTTGAACCACCATCGAGCGTCGGCGCGATACACGCGACCAGTCGGATAAGCGGGCGGGACCCGCTATGGACCACCCAGCACCGGGGGGCTCCGGCGGCCTACCTTACGAGGTGGGTTGCCCAGCTTTTACCCGTGAGTTGCGGCAGTTCTAGTGGCCGTCCCACCGCACGTTCAAGCCCGACGTCGGCGAGAAGTACAACGGCAAGACCCATCCGTCAGAGTTCCTCAGCATCTACACCATCGCGATGCAAGCTGCCGGAGCTCGCGACGACAAGGTGCTTGCCAATTACTTCCCGTTGGCGCTGAAGCCCAACGTCATGTCTTGGTTGATGCACTTGCCGGCGGATTCCATTTCTTCTTGGTCAGATCTGTGCCATGAGTTCGTTGGTGCCTTCACTGGGGGCCACCAAGCTCATGGCCAGGCCAGTGATTTGCATATCATTCCCCAGAAGGAAGGGGAAACCCTGTGCAAGTACATCCAGAGGTTCAGCCGGGTGTAGTACAACATCCCCGATGTTCATCCCGCCGCCGTGATTAGCGTGTTCCATCAGAACATGCGCAACCGCAAGATGCATGAAGAGCTGATGATGAACAAGGTTAAGGATGTGGCCGAACTTTATGTTCTGGCCGATAGGTGCGCCCGGGCTGAAGAGGGAAGGAAGTACCCCGGCGAGGACGCCGGCGCGGAAACCGACTCTACTTATGAAGACACCGCTGCCCCGACGAAGAAGGGCCGGCGTCACAACAGGAAACGCAAGGGCAACACCGTGCTTGCCGTCGAGGGATCCGACAGCACCGGCGCAACCAAGAAGGCTAAGGCAGACGACCCCGACAAGGAAATTGCCGGGTACGCCGCTTGCCGGGCCTTCGCAGCTGCCGACAAGCCCGGGGCTCCGACAAGCAGTATTGCAAGATCCATCGCACCAAGGGCCACGACCTCCAGAACTGCCGACAAGTCGAGCTGCTTGCTGAGAAGCAAAAGGCCAAGTATGAGAGGCGGGACAAGGAGAAGGGTCAGGATGGTGCCGAAGGATCTGGCAAGAAGCATGGCGGCCAAGGAGGCCGCCGCGGCAAGGACAACCAACAAGAGAGGCCCGCTCGGGGCCGCGACAAGAAGCTAGAAGACGATGATCATGACGAGGACGACGAGTCCGGCGAGCAAGAGTTTCAAAAGACTACAAAGGCCGTGTGCGTCAATGGTGGCGCCTCGCTGCATACTTCTCACTGCCAGCTCAAGTAGTGGGCGCGTGAGATCACAGTAGTGGAGCCCTCGTTCGACGCTCAGAAGCCGCTGAAGTGGTCCAGCACGCCCCTCATCTTTGACGCCGAGGACCACCCTGACCGCACAGCTGCGGTCGGGTGCTTGCCGTTGTTGGTCTCACCAACGATATGCAACCTCAAGGTGAACAAGATGCAGGTTGACGGCGGGGCCGGTCTGAACTTGATCTCACCCGTTGTGATCAAGAGGCTGCAAATTCCTGATGGAGACCTCGAGGAAACGAGCACGTTTCAAGGGGTCAACCCGGGAAGGAGCCAGCCAAAGGGAAAGGTCACATTGCCTGTGACGTTTGGAGGTGAGTTGAACAACAGGACGGAGAGGATTGTCTTCGATGTAGCCGAGATCCCCTTGCCCTACAATGGGATCCTCGGCCGCCCGGCACTAGCCAAGTTCATGGCAGCATCGCATTACGCCTACAATACGCTGAAGATGCCTGGGTCGATGAACATCATCACCGTCCCCTCCGACAAGAAGGACGCGCTGATCTGCGCCGATCTACTCTACCGGGAAGCAGTTGCAGCAGCTGCCGCCAAGGCACTTGCTCCTGCCGTTGAAGCCCCGGGAGGGAAGAAGAAGACCGGCAAGACCTCTTGCACCCACTCCGGCAAGCGCACCTCTTCGGAGTGTTGTGCTACCGTCGAGGACGTGCCAGAGAGCTCCACCGGCAAGAGCAAGAAATCCAGAGCTGCTCCACTAGAGACCAAGAAGGTGTACGTCAGGGAGCATGGCACGGGAGGGGCTTTCACCATAAGATCCACCCTTGACAGAAAATAGGAAAGCGCACTCGTCACTTTCCTGCGGGTGAATGTCGATGTGTTTGCGTGGCAAGCATCTGACATCCTCGGCGTTCCCAGGGAAGTTATTGAGCACCATCTTGCTGTCTGTCCCCATACGCTACCCGTCAAGCAGAAGGTCAGGAAGAAAGCTTTGGAACGACAAGAATTCATTACAGAGGAGATTAGAAAGTTGGAAGCAGCAGGCCTGGTGAGGGGAGTGCTCCATCCGACATGGTTGGCCAATCCGGTGGTGGTGCGTAAGGCAAACGGGAAGTGAAGGCTGTGTATTGACTACACATATATCAATAAGGCTTGTCCTAAGGACCCCTTCCCGTTGCCGCGCATCGACCAGATTGTTGACTCCATGGCCGGGTGTGATCTGTTATCATTCCTTGACGCCTACTCAGGCTACCACCAGATCTTCATGACAAGAGAAGACGAAGAGAAGACAACATTCATCACCCCATGTGGTACGTATTGCTTTTTACGGATGCCTTTCGGGTTGAAGAGTGCTGGTTCAACATTTGCAAAGGGTAGTCCAAATTGGTTTTGAACCCCAGCTACATAGAAATATGGAAGCCTATATGGATGACATAGTGGTTAAAACCAAGGACAGGGCTACTCTTGTACAAGATTTAGAAGAGACGTTTGCCAACCTGCGCAAGATCAACCTCAAGCTGAACCCAGAGAAGTGTGTCTTTGGCGTTCCGTCCGGCAAGCTTCTCGGGTTCTTCGTGTCGCAGCGTGGGATCGAGGCAAACCCAGACAAGATCAAGGCTATCGAGTAGATTGAGGCGCTCGAGCGGATCAAGGATGTGCGTCGGCTCACTGGCTGCGTTGCCGCCCTGAGCCGATTCATCTCCAAGTCTGCCGAGCGCGCCCTTCCCTTTTTCAAGATCTTGAAGAAGGCGGGCCCAATGGAGTGGACCCCAGAGGCTGAGGCGGCGTTGCAAGACCTGAAGAGATACCTTTCCTCTACACCGATACTAGTTGCGTCTAAACCACAAGAGCCATTGCTGCTGTATCTAGCGGAAACGAATCAAGTGGTCAGTGCCGCGCTAGTGGCGCAGAGGGAGGTTGACGAAGAGGCAGTGGCAACGGCAGGACCGGTGATGGCAAGTCAGAGACTCCCCCGGCAGGGCCTGGTGCCGGCAAGGCAAGGCTCCCGGCAGAGTCTGACGCCATCATGACAGAGCTCGCACAGTCAAGTGGAGTGGTGTAGAAGAACAAGATGATGCAGCACCCGGTTTACTTTGTCAGCTCCCTATTGCAGGGGGCTAGGTCAAGGTATTCCGGTGTGCAGAAATTGCTACTTGGCCTCCTTATGGCCTTGAGGAAGCTGCGTCATTACTTCCAAGCCCACGAGATCACTGTCGTCACCCGCCTCCCGTTACAACGGATACTGCACAACCCAGACGCAACCGGAAGGATTGTGGAGTGGGCCCTGGAGTTGTCAAGCTTTGGGCTGAAGCTTGAAAGTACTTCAACCATCCAGAGTAGAGTCCTGGCGGAGTTCATTGCAGAATGGACCTCGACGCCTGATGGAGAGATCCAGGAGACCACTCTCCCCGGCAAGGAAACAGCTCACGACTGGATTATGTACTTTGACGGAGCTATCTCGCTGCAAGGCGGCGGTGCTGGTGTGCTGCTCGTCGCACCCACCAGAGAGCACCTCAAGTATGTAATCCAGATGCACTTTCCCAGGGAGATGTCCACCAACAACACTGCTGAGTACGAGGGGTTGCTTGCCGGTCTCAGGATCGCGGCAGACCTCGGAGTTAAAAAGCTCATCGTCAGGGGTGATTCGCAGCTTGTCGTCAGGCAAGTCAACAAAGATTATCAGAGCCCGTTGATGGAGGCCTACGTAGATGAGGTGAGGAAGCTGGAGGAGCGCTTTGACGGTATACAAGCGGAGCACGTTCCCCGAGCAGAGAATGACATCGCCGATACCTGTCAAAGTGCGCTGCATTCAAGCTACGCGTGGAACCAGGTACCTTTTTGCTTCGGTTAACTCAACCATCCGTCGAACCATCAATGGAGCAGAACAAGTGGAGGAAATCAGGCCCCGATAAGTACTTCCTGCTGAGCCCCCAGGGGCCACCGGCAAGGGTGTTGCCGTGGACACTGAGCCTGCCAAGGAGCGACCGACTCCGGCAGGCCGTCAAGCCCTGACTGTAGAGACAGCCGCTCCCATGGCAGAAGAAATGTCTTTGGTCCTTGCCGTCGAGCCCCAGGCTCCGGCATGGGCACAACATACCGTCTGATTCCTCCAAACAGGGGAGCTTCCTAAGGAGCAGGAAGAAGCGGAGAAGGTAGCACGTCGGTCTGCTATGTACCAGTTAGTCGATGACGTCCTGTACAGGAGGAGACCGAACGGTGTGAAGTTGAAGTGCATTCCCCGGGAGGAAGGACTGGAGCTGTTGGTAGAGATACACGGAGACATATGTGGCTCCCACATAGGGTCGAGGGCCCTTGCTGGCAAGGCGTTCCGGCAGGGTTTCTTCTGGCCCACTGCCCTCCAGGATGCAACGGCACTAGTAACCAAGTGTGAAGCGTGTCAGTTCCATTCAAAGAAGCTTCATCAACCAGCTCAAGCCCTTCAAATAATCCCTCTCTCCTGGCCATTCTCGGTCTGGGGGCTCGACATACTAGGCCGCTTCCCCCGTGCTGTCGGGGGCTTTGAGTACATGTACGTCGCAATCGACAAGTTCACAAAGTGGCCGGAGGTGGAAGCAGTGAGGAAAGGTGACAGCACAGTCAGCCGTCAAGTTCTTCAAGGGACTAGTCTGCCATTTTGGTGTGCCAAACAAAGTCATCACCGACAACGGCACGCAGTTCACGAGCCACAACATCATGTAATACATCCAAGACCTCGACAGCAAGGTCTGTTTCACTTCCGTGGCACACCCACGGAGCAACGGCCAGGCAGAGAGGGCAAATGCTGAAGTGTTGCGTGGCCTGAGGACGAAGACTTTTGACAGGCTGCACAAGAGCGGAAGGCACTGGATTGATGAGTTGCCAGCGGTTCTTTGGTCGATCAGGACGACACCAAATCGAGCCACCGGCCAGACACCCTTTGCCCTGGTATACGGGGCAGAAACAGTTCTCCCCACGGAACTCATATATGATTCACCTCGAGTGCTCGCTTATGACGAGCTTGAGCAAGAGCAGTTGCGGCAAGATGACGCAACTCTCCTTGAGGAAGTTCGTCTTCGGGCGGCTGTGAGAGCGGCACACTACCAGCAAGCCTTGCACCACTACCATAGCAACAAGGTTCATACCCGAAGCTTTGAGGAAGGTGACCTTGTTCTTAGGTGCGTTCAGTCGGCCAAGAATTCCAACAAGTTGACGCCGAAGTGGGAAGGCCCTTATCGGGTAACGAGTCACCAGGCCCGGCGCAGTCCGCCTGGAGACCGAAGATGCTGCCCCAGTGAGCAACTCCTGGAACATCGAGCATCTTCGCAAGTTTTACCCATAAGGCGCGGCTTGCTGGGCCTCCTGGCAAGCCACCTTTTGTACAAGCTTTGCCGACAAGGCATGTAACCCTCTGTACAAAGCCAGGCGCAGATCCTGAGCATAAATAAACGAAGCGCTTGCGCCCTAAGTTGTAGCATGCATGCTAGTTGAGTCTCTCCCTTCGGTAGGGTTGATAGTGCTTAGCAGCGACAAACCCCTAGCCTAGAGGTCGAGTGTACGTCTTTCTGTCCTCTTAGGTTCGCAGGGCACGTGGACACTTCTGCTGAGCCACTTGGAAGAAAGAGAACGAACTGGCGCTCCGGCCCCGGCAAGCCAAGGCTGCCGGGGGCTGAAGACACAAGGACCCAACCACGGGAAGCCAAGGTTGCCGAGGGCTGTGGATTCAGATAAGTCTTTCATCCCCTGTTATGCATTTCCATATGGTACTGGGACATGTGAAACCTCGTTTATATTCTTAACCAGCGTGCTCCCCTTTTCCTGTACCCAAGGGCTATCCCCTGGGTCGGAACTTGGTCGTAGTCGCGGTGGCAAGGAAATGAACGAGGGGCCTAACTCCACTCCACCCTGCCTCCGCCAAGAGCGTGAGAATGGTCGACTGAAGTGGGGGGACGGCAAGGCCTGTTGCCGGGCGATAATGTTTATTTTAGAAATAACAAGGACTCGTTCCTTGGCATGGGCCTCGCTCACGCACAAAGAACCTGGCAAGCACCCTTTTTCATTAAAAACGTCCCATACAGGTACAGTTCGTACGGAACTAAAAATATGAGCAAGGGGATTACAAGATTTAAAGTTTACAAAGGCCCGTAGGCTTAAAGACTGAAAAACAACAAGGTGCCCATAATCCCTTTCTTGTCCCTCTCCTCAGGAAACGGAACGAGATAACAGGAGGGCAAAAAGAGTGCCTACGCGAGGCACGAGCAGCAGAAGGCACCAGGAGAACATCCCGGTGGCCACCCCGAAGAGAGGCTGGTGATGATGATGATGGAAAAAGAGCTGGAAGACGAGGCGGCAGGACCGGCAATACGCGACGAAGGCGTCGGTGCCCGCGTACTCCGATTTGACGGCCCGCCGCCCGCCTTCCTCGCCTTCTTCGACCTCCCAAGCCAGCCACCCAAGGAGGCGACCCCAAGAAGTTCGAGGAGCTGGCGATGCAGATGGAGATGCCGCCGGCGTCACCTTGGACGACGCGTCCGACACCTAGTCGGACCCGTCATCCTCCTGCCTACTACCCTCGTCGTCGCAGTCGCTGTCCTCCTCGCCGCTCCTGCTCGAGGAGGAATCTTCATCGTCAGAGGAGCTCTCCACACAGCACTTTAGACGAGTTCCAAGATCTCCGAAGACCTTGACGGAGAGCAGGTCGTCCTCCATTAACTTGAGGTAGAGGACGAGCCCCGCCGTCAGGCTGTCGATGCGAGCGAACGTCTTCCATCTGCGATGAAGGTACATGATGTGAGGAGCAGGGAAGTAAACGTCGACCCATGTGCCGCCAGTCCCGCAACCCCTCATGTGCAATCTGAGGGTCTGGGGCGGATTGAGCTCCATCTCTTGAGCGAAGGGGGTGGGGAGACGGAGACGACGACGCAGTGGCTGGCGCAGCCTGATGAAGAACTCGCAGTGCTGGTCCCCAACGTGACCCTCCATCGCGGGAGGCACCGCTCGCGGAGGCACGGCCATCGCGCCGCCTCGTCCCCCTCTCCCCCGACCGCTGCGGCAACCTCGGCCACGCCCCTCCCCCTTCCTCTCATGGCCAGCTCCGCCGCCGCGGGCTCGTGGAAAGGAGGGACGCGCGGATGAGCAGCAACCCTCGCCGCCACCGTCGAAGGCCCAGCACCTCCTGTCGCCATGGCAGGTGGAAGAAAGGAGCGGAGGTGGAGGAGGATGGATACTGAAGGAATGTGGGACGACGCCCCCCTCCCCGTCCTTATAAAGGGGCGGGGTTGAGGCTCGGCCCCACTCATCCAATCCAGCCGTCGGACGCGCAGGGAATCAGGACCGACCCGCTGCCCCAATCAGCGACGGCCCGGTTTCCCGCCTCCACCGCCTGCCACTTGCATGGAGGACGCGTGGCGAGCGAGCAGGATCGAAAGGATGGGTGAGGAGACCGTTCCCCGCCCCGTGATCATGGGGCGTGGGTGCCTTGAAGACTGCGACCCTAGTCCATCCAGTAAATGAGCCGCACCTCCACGCCTCCCTCTTTTTATGGGGAAGGCGCGAGCCGCCTCTTTACCATGATGTGACGCATGCGTGCGGGAACCGCATCGCGCATGACCCCCACGTCACGCACGCCCCTCCACGTCGCACGTTCAACGCGGGTCGTGGGGAAGCACAACGGAGGGAACAGTTACTGCGGTAAAATCCGCCCCACCTGCCCGCGCACCGTTCTGGGCCTGGCCCAACAACGTGTCGCGCTTATGTGTGGCCCAGGCCCGGGGGCTCCTGTCGGTGTACAAAAGTAGGGGCACTCCTTTGTACCCCTTTACTTGTGCACGGGCAGTCGGAGCCACGCACCATGGCCACACTTAGCAGGGCAAGGGAGGGAAGCCGGAGAGAAGCCGAAGCCCAGGACAAACAAGGCAACGCCAAGACCAGAAATGCCAAAGAGCAAGAGGGCGAGGGGGACCCCCTGGCAAGGCCCTTGCCGGGGCGGCCTCCGCGGCCCCGGCAAGAGCCTTGCCGGGGCAACTTGCCCAACACCAACAGGGCAAGCCACCGTTGAGCCCACGGGTTCCGACCCAACCAACTACGTTGGAACCAAGGCTCGGGAGGCACCTCTGTGGTGGCATGCAGATCTTTGTCAAGATCATAAACATGTGAGATCAGATGAGGACCAGAAGACGGCGACCCTCGGCGGGATCCCAGCCGAGGGAATCCACAAGACCCCCGGCAAGCGCCTTGCCGGGGACGACTGCGACGCCACGGCAAGACCCTTGCCGGGCCCCCGGCAAGGCCCTTGCCGAGGGCATCAGCGGAGCCACTGCCAGGCCCGCACCAGCCAATACTCCACCGCTGTCCCCAAGCAGCTGCTAGCTCAACCAGCTGGGCAGGCACCTGCGTGGCGACGGGCGGCCTCTACACCAACTCAGCAAGCACCTGCGTGGTGGCATGCAGATCTTCGTGAAGGCTCCACCACCGTGCCACCTCAGCTGCCTGCCTACATGGCCAGATCTCGGGTAGGGGGTCCCGAACTGTGCGTCTTGGATCGATGGTAATTGGAGACAGGGGACACGATGTTTACCCACGTTCGGGCCCTCTCTATGGAGGTAATACCCTACTTCCTGCTTGATTGATCTTGATGAATATGAGTGTTACAAGAGTTGATCTACCACGAGATCATAATGGCTAAACCCTAAAAGCCTAGCCTATGAATATGGTAATGAATCTCTGTCTTCTCCGGACTATGCTCTCCGGTTTATATATACACCGGAGAGATCTAGGGTTACATGAGGTCGGTTACATAGGAGGAATCTTCATAATAGGTTGCCTAGCTTGCCTTCCACACCAAGTAGAGTCCAATCCGGACACGGCCATAGTCTTCGGTCTTCATGTCTTCACGGCCCATCAGTCCGGCCCATGGATAACAGGCCGAACGCCCGAGGATCCCTTAGTCCAGGACTCCCTCACCGCACGCACCGCTGGCCTGGGCGCGTGTCGAAGCGAGGCGGAGCGGCGATGGACGGGACGGGCCTCGCTCCCGTCCTAGATAAAGCTAAGGGAAACCTAAGCGATGCATTAAATGCGTCTTATCCTGTAATACGGGCGATTAGCTCGCAGCACTGTAGACCTTTCCACCTCTTGTGTGCCACTGTGGCAGCCCCTTTCAACTATAAAAGGAGGCCCATGGCGTACTGAAGAGGGATTCGGCTCTTTTGGGCAAGTTGCGCACCGTAGCTAGCTCAAGAACACAAGAACACTTAATACATCCACCAAAGCAGGACTAGGGTATTACGCGTTCTCGCGGCCCGAATCTGGGTAAACGATCTGTGTGCTCTTTGTTAGACCTGCTCTTCTCACGACCCCGCGCCCCGCCAACCGTAGTAGGGATTCCTGTGATCCCATAGGTGTCGTTTTCCACCGACAAACGAGATGTATTCGGCGTTCCATTTAATGTTGCACTCCTCGTCTTATGTGCACCCAATACTTTGGCTTCCACGTGTCAGGCGAATACGAGAGGTCAGGACATTTTTTGCACATAACACCCCAGCCATGAGAAAGAGAATCTATTTAAAGAGATTGGATTTGAGATCCATTCGGCACCACGCGAAAAATCCTTAGAGATTTCTAGGAGACACCATTCCAACATGGCCAACGCTCCCAGCTCCTCCTCCCGCCCCTGCGGACCAAGAAAAGGCGAGTGGGAGAGGTGCTCAGTATCCCATTGTCAGCTGGAGAAGCTGCAAACACAGGGATTTCTTCCTCCCGCGGATTTTGTCCCTGTTCGAGCAGGATAGACCGTCTTCAATGGCGGGGCTGAGGCTGAAGATTTTCCCAACCCATCCGGGGGGAACGAGTGTGCTTCGTCCCCTACTTGCTAAGAGGTGTTGGATTTCGAGTTCATCCGTTCCATCGCATACTTCTAGAGTATTATGGCCTCCAACTGCATAACTTTACGCTGGCCTCCATCCTGCATATCGCGGGTTATGTCACTTTATGCGAGCTATTTCTGAGTTGTGAGGCCTATTTTGAACTGTGGAGAAAGTTATTCTGCCTCGTCCCGCGCAACCATGAGGGATCAATATTTGAAGTGGGCGGAACCGAAATATGGCGCATCGCCGAGACCGGATACCTGTCCGGCACACCAAGGAAGGCATCCGCAGAGTGGCCGTCCGAATGGTTCTATATTGAGTACGTTGCACTTCCAGAGCCAGTTCGGAGGGGCCTTCCCGAGTTCACAAGCATTCCGTTAAAGAAACGCCACAGCTGGCGCCCTCGGAGTCTAGAGGAAGATGATAGTGCGGAAGTTCGCCAGCTCATGAGCAAGATAAAGATGCTCGCCCAGTCTGGATTATCAATAGCCGAGGTAATGGCGACCTCAATAGTGCGGGGTGTTCAGCCACTCCAATATCGAGGGCTTCCCATGTGGCACTATAATGGGGAAGACGACGCCTCCCGCTGCGGCAGGAAAGGTCCGGACATCCCCGCCGTTCTGGCCAAAATATTGGTTGAACTGTACAAAGGGGAGGAGGAGGAATTCCTTCATATCGAGCGCAGAGATGGATATTCCATGTACAATCCACCTATCTGGGTAAATTTCAACCCCTCTGCTCTATTTACTCCCCCCTCAAGCCATCTTTGATGAATTTGTAATCCGCCTGTTTATTATAGCACTGGCGAAAGGTCTCCGAGGGGCTTTACAGCCCCGCCCCGCAGCCCGAGGGCCATAATCGGGAGCTTGACCCCGGATTCGAAGAGGATCTGGACATATTCGTGGTGCTTGAGGGCAGGGTGTTTTACCAGGCGAGTTACGACGGCACAGAAGTGGCCATCATTGCCGATTACCCCGGCCTCCTGCCTGCTTCACACGTAAGTAATCAAGAGATATTCCGTCCGAAAGAGTTTTGTCATTCCACCTCACCCACCGCACCATCCTGTGCTCTAAAGGGGAGGCGTACGGCGCGCCATGCCGCAAAAGGGCGTCTCCAAAGAGAGCGGTCCCCATGCCGGGCGAGCCTTCGAAGAGGAAGGCAGACAAAGATACGGTCGGGCCTTCATCCAAGAGGTATGGACTTGCAAATATGTGCTTCACCAGTTGCATCCAATTGTGCTTTATATATTTGTCCTGTATTAGGAAAAAAGTGAGCCAGACTATATCCAGGGGTTCGGCCGGTCATACTCCCCACAGCCGGGATCCAAATCCTGCCGTAAAGACGGGGGCTGGTGCGGGGGTGACGCCGATTGTCCTCCGGCCGAGGATTCGGACAATATGTCCGTCACCAACTCAGAAGTGGAGAGCGCCATGAATCATCGGCGCCGGAGGGCCGTTCTTCGTGACTCCGGCTTTTCAACGGAAGCATTCAATGCCTTCAACTCGGCCAATGCATACATCCGGACCGCCCGAGATTGGCTTGCCAGAGCCACAGGCCAATATTTGAAAGATGTGCAGGTGAGTTTACTTTGTCCAAATGCAATAGTTGTATACCAGTAGCCCCCGATACTTAAAGCAGTTGGCACAACTGATTTAAGGATCGCTATATACCCAGGTGTTCATAGAGAAGAACAACCTGTTGTCTCAAGAGCTGGAAAAGTGCCGGACACAGCTAAATGTTGTTACCGCCGAACTAGAGAAATCCAAGAAGGCGTCACCTGGTAATGTTCCCCTCCAACGAGAAAAATATAAGTATATGCCAGTAATGCTAACAATGTTGCATGTATCATGGCTTGATCGTTAGATAAACTGACGGAAGCACTAGAAGTCGTGCAAGCGAATGAAAGAGATGCCAAAAGGCTATGTGATGTGGGCGAACGTGTGCTGAAACAGGCTGTTGATGAGAAAAAACAACTCCAGGATTCCAAGACCCAACTGGGCGAAGAGCTGAAGGATGTGCGGGCCCAGCTAGCCGACTCCGTGAAGGAGAATAAGAGGCTGCGAGGCGGCATATTTAGTATGTGTTCGTACTTACCACCGTGTAATTCGGCGAGGAAAGGAACTAACAGAGTTATGTCTGTAGGTATGGTGACTGGCCGTCCCGAGGAGGAGGTATCCGGATCATCGAGCGATCTACTACAGGGGTTGTCCTAGATGCACGAGCAAGCGCGGCAGGCAATGCGGAGTGTTGCCAAGGCTTTATGGCCGTCCGCCTCCCCTCCAGGAAGTATGAAGGAGCTTGTGGAGCTATACAAGGGAGCGCGGCGGCGTATCCGATTATGGAAGATATCGGCCTGCCAAGAGGGTGGGCGAGAAGCCTGGGCCATGGTGAAAACACGGTATACCAAGCTTGATTCAAATCATATGGCTCGGGTTGGGCCTCTAGGGTCAAATCGGAAGGAAATTCCCGTTAGTTTGGTATATAACCAAGTAGAAGTAGCCGCCAAGTATTCCCAACAGGATTGCAAATTAGATAGCCTGCTGGACGGCATAGAACATGAAGTTTTTGAGTCTTAAATGACTATGTACTTTCCTTTTCATATGTAACTCTAGCTGAATTGTAAAACGCTTGTCATGGCAGACCTTTTCACTTCGACCTCTGGGCCCAAGGGCGCAGAGTGTTTCCGAATACCGGCGCGCCTGAGTAGACTGGGGTATGCTTGGAAACGAGGCGTTGGGGTCATAGTTGCTTGAACAGACAAGTATCCGGCTAGTTATGTTATATTACACTGAAAGTGTAAGAAACATTTTCCAGATAGAATAGTTCCGTTAAGGGTTCCTTTCCCTGGGTGTCCATGCGTAAGAATGCATGTCCGAACTGTGATTGGGACAATCGCAGTATAAGTATCATCTGGGGGTTCCTAATGGAATGAATGTAAAAAACATCTTTAATCCACCGACCGAATATTCCCTTAAGAACGCTAGCTTTCGGCTTCACCCAGTCTGAGGTACACATCCGGATGACCCGGCAGTAACAATCGCAGAGGTGCTCCCTTTATGCCCTAGCCGAACTAACGGGAACGTAGGGCATAAGCACAGGAGCCAGGCAACCCAGCTTGGCCAAAACTTAAGTCATATCGATGCATACAATGGTGTAGAAAAGGTTCATATGGGAAAAACGTGCATATGTGATGAGCTTGATGCTCGAAAAATAACATTAATAAGCTTCTGCTAAAGAAGCCCCCAGGTATGGTGGATGTACATATTTGAGTATGTATACGTCACAAGTGCGCGGTTGAGCCGCACGAAAGCTTTAAGGCTAAAAAGGAGAAGAAAGCAAAAAAGAGAGGGGAATAATGGAAACGAGAGGGAGAAGGAGACGAACAAAGAGTTCGGCGCTAGGCGTAGAATCTTCGGAGCCTGGCCGCGTTCCATGGGTTTGGCTCTAAGCGGTTGTCTGAGGCATCGCGCAGGCGCTACGCTCCTCCAGTGAGAACTTCGTCAATGATGAAGGGACCCTCCCACTTGGGCTTGAGTTTGTCCTTTTTCTTCTTCGGCAAGCGTAGAACTAGTTCGCCAATATTATAAGTCTTGGGCCGTACTTCTCTGCTTTGATATCTTCGGGCCTGCTGTTGATAAAATGCGGAACGGGCCTTTGCAACATCGCGCTCCCCCTCCAGGGCATCTAAGCTGTCCTGCCGATCTAGCTCGGCCTCTCTCTCTTCATACATGCGTATTCGAGGTGAGTCATGAATAATGTCGCAGGGTAGCACAGCCTCTGTGCCGTACACCATGAAAAAAGGTGTCTATCTAGTAGTGCAATTGGGCGTGGTCTGTAGCCCCCAGAGCACGGAGTCGAGCTCCTCCACCCAGTGCTTGTCTGACTCTTTTAAAGACCGCACTAGTCTGGGTTTAATGCCGCTCATAATAAGACCATTGGCTCGTTCGACTTGACCATTTGTTTGTGGGTGATAGACGGAGGCGTAATCGAGCTTAATGCCTAGATTGGCGCGCCAATTTTCACTTCGTCAGCTATAAAGTTGGAGCCGTTATCGGTGATGATGCTGTGTGGGACACTATAACGGTGTACAACGCCGGATATAAAGTCTATCACTGGTCCGGCCTTGGCCGTTTTGACCGGTTTGGCCTCTATCTACTTACTGAATTTATCTACCATGACGAGCAGATATTTCTTCTTATGGCTTCCACCTTTAAGGGGTCCAACCATATTCAATCCTAAGACCACAAAAGGCCAGGTGATGGGATTGTTTGGAGGGCAGTGGGGGGTATATGGCTTTGGTTGGCGAAGAGTTGGCATCCGACGCAACGTTGGACGAGGTCCTGTGCGTTTTCTCGGGCTGTGGGCCAATAGAAGCCTGTACGATAAGCCTTGCTTACAAGGGCCCGAGCCGCGGCGTGGTGGCCACCGAGGCCGGAGTGAATTTCTGCCAAGAGCTGCCACCTTTCCTCCTCGGAGATACATCTTTGAAGTACTCCGGTAGCACTTTTCTTGTATAGTTCTCCTTCGTGAACCTTGTAGGCTTTGGAGCGCCGGACAATGCGGCGAGCCTCATTCTGGTCCTCAGGGAGCTCCCGCTTATTAAGGTAGGCCAAGAAGGGTTCCGTCCATGCGGCAATGACTGCCATTATAAGGTGGGCCGATGGTGTTATTTCGGTGCATGAGCCTCCAATGATGTCAGTGTGTTTAGGATTTGGGGATGTGGTCGGATCCGGACTGGTGTTTCCGCTCTCCCCTTGCCACACCATGGAGGGCTTAAAAAGCCTTTCCAGAAAGATATTAGGTGGTACGGGGTCGCACTTGGCGCCGATGCGAGCGAGGACATCCGCCGCCTGATTGCCTTCTCGAGCCACATGATGGAACTCGAGCCCCTCGAATCGAGCTAACATTTTGAGAACGGCATTACGATAAGTTGCCATCTTTGGATCTTTGGCATCAAAGTCTCCGTTTATTTGAGATATTGCGAGGTTTGAATCCCCGCGCACTTCCAGGCGTTGTACGCCCATGGAGACGGCCATCCGAAGTCCATGTAATAAGGCCTCATATTGAACTGCGTTGTTGGAGTCTATATATAATATTTGGAGTACATACTGAATTACATCTCCGGTGGTGGATGTCAACACGACCCCCGCTCCTAGCCCTGCCAGCATTTTGGAACCATCGAAATACATGACCCAGTTGGAATACGTGTCGTACTCTTTAGGGAATTCGGCCTCTGTCCATTCGGTGACGAAGTCAGCCAGTACTTGGGATTTAATGGCTCGACGCGGTTTGTATGTAATGTCAAATGGAAGGAGCTCAATAGCCCATTTGGCAATCCGGCCCGTAGCATCGCGGTTGTTTATTATGTCGTTGAGTGGTACTTCGGAAGCCACCGTGATCGAGCACTCCTGAAAGTAGTGTCGCAGCTTCCGGGACGCCATGAAGACCGCGTATGCTATCTTTTGGTAATGAGGGTACCGGGATTTGCATGGTGTGAGGACAGTGGACACATAGTATACGGGCTTCTAAAGTGGGTATTTGTGTCTGTCCTGTTCTCGCTCAACGACGAGCACGGCGCTCACCACCTGGTTTGTTGCCGATATATATAATAACATGGGTTCGCCAGTGTTCGGTGCGGCCAGGATTGGGTTACTTGACAAAAGGGCCTTTATTTCCTCCAGTCCGGCCGTTGCCGCGTCCGTCCACTCGAACTGGTCGGTGCGTCGGAGAAGGCGGTATAGTGGCAAGGCTTTTTCTCCCAATCTGGAGATAAAGCGGCTTAACGCTGCCACACATCCCGCAAGTTTTTGGACCTGTTTAAGGTCTGTTGGCATAGCCAGTTGTGACAAAGCTCGGATTTTGGCTGGATTTGCCTCAATTCCTCTATTGGAAACAATGAAGCCCAGCAGTTTTCTGGCGGGAACGCCAAAAACACATTTTTCCGGATTCAGCTTAATCTCGTATGTACGGAGGTTGTCGAATGTAAGACGTAGATCGTCAATCAATGACTCGACGTGTTTGGTTTTGATGACGACGTCATCCACATATGCTTCAACTGTTTTGCCGATCTGTTTCTCCAAGCATGTTTGAATCATCTGTTAGTAAGTGGCGCCAGCGTTTTTGAGCCCGAAGGGCATGGTGTTGAAGCAGAATGGCCCATATGGGGTAATGAATGCCGTTGCAGCTTGGTCGGACTCCTTCATTTTGATTTGATGGTATCCGGAATACGCGTCGAGGAAGCACAGTGAGTCGTGCCCTGCAGTAGCATCAATGATCTGGTCAATGCGGGGGAGGTGGAAGGGATCTTTAGGGCATGCCTTATTGAGGTCTTTGAAATCGACGCACAGGCGCCAAGATTTGTCCTTCTTTGGCACCATCACCAGGTTTGCCAGCCAGTCTGGGTGTTTTATTTCTCTAATGAATCGGGCTTCAATTAGCTTGGCTAACTCTTCCCCCATAGCTTGTCGTTTGGGTTCGGAAAAACGCCGTAGTGTGTGCTTGACCGGCTTGTATCCCTTCAATATATTGAGGTTTTGTTCAGCCAAGTCACGCGGGATTCCTAGCATATCCGAGAGGTGCCAGGCAAATATATCCCAGTTCTCGCACAGGAACTCTCGTAGCGCGGTGTCGACCGTTGGGTCTAGTTGTGCACCAATGGATGTTGTCTTCTTGGGGTCCGTTGGATGGACTTGGAATTTGACTATTTCTTCTGCCGGTTTGAAGGAGGTGGATTTGGGCCGTTTGTCTAGGATCACGTCGTCCCTGTCCACAGTGGAGCGTAGTGCGGTTAATTCTTCGGCCGTGAGGGCCTCAGATAATGCCTCAAGGGCTAGGGATGCGGTTTTGTTTTCGGCGCGGAGTGCTATGTCTGGATCACTGGCAAGAGTAATTATGCCGTTGGGCCCGGGCATCTTAAGCTTCATATACCCGTAGTTAGGTATAGCTTGGAAGCATGTAAATGCATCTCGCCCCAAGAGAGCGTGATATCCGCTGTTGAAAGGGGGCACTTGGAAGGTTATCTCTTCGGACCCGATAATTCTCCGTCATGCCGAATACCACGTCAAGTGTGATTTTCCTCGCACACCGCGCCTCCCGACTGGGAATGATTCCTCGGAAGGTTGTGCTGCTTTGCTCGATGCGGCTCCTGTCTATTTCCATTTTGTGGAGTGTGTCCTCATAAATGAGGTTTAGTCCGCTGCCGCCGTCCATGAGGACCTTGGTGAGCCAAAAGCCGTCCACAACTGGACTGAGGACCAGGGCGGCTAGTGCTCGGACTGTCCTGTATTTTGGTTCGTCACCGGCGTTAAAAGTTATAGCCGTGTCGTTCCAAGGGTTTATTGCTGTGATCTAGCAGACTTCGACGAGTTCGCGGATTGCCCTTTTGCGCCTATTGTTGGAAGCAAATGTCTCGAAGACCGTCAATACTATAAGGTTTTGTCTTCTGGGGGGTGTTGTTCTGGGGTATTCTGGGTGAGGATATCCTCGCCGCTCTTGGCCACTTGCCGGAGTACCCAACTTCCTCTAAGGCTGTGGGTTGGCGTGTTACCTGGTGTTGTGTGTATTTTGCTTGGCCCATCGAGCCATCCTTCTAGAACGGTTCCGCACCCCATAATGGGCTTATATTTCTTTACTATTGGAATGGGCGTGCCACGAGGGTGCGCCCTTTTCGCCTGAACGGGAGGTGGAGTGGGGACCGATGAGTCCCAGCGAGCCGCCTGAGTTTTCCAAGCGCTTTCCATTGCGCTGTACTTTTGTATAATAGTTGCCAATTCAGCGAAGTGTGATATGCGACGTCCATTGATGGCGTTAAGGACTCCTTCGTCCGTGCAGTTGTTGCGGAGCGCTGAGATCACGTCTTCGTCACAGCAATCTTTAATCTTGTTTTTGACAAGGAGGAATCTGGCCCAGAAGTGATGGACCGTTTCCTGAGACTGCTGTTGTATGCTCATGAGAGCGCTTTATGTTTGGGTGGGTGGGTGGCTTTAAATCCGAACCCTGGCCCAACTTTGGATCCGGAGTCAGAAGATCTTCCGGACTTAACAGTTCGGACTCCGAGATATCAACTGATTTTTTGGGCTTGCCATCCGATTCTATGTCCGGAGAACAAGGCGCGTCTTTCTGCCGGTGGGTATTCGGCTCTTCGAGATCGGAGATCCGAACATAGTTCGTCCTCAACATAGAGGAAGAGTTGTCTTGCTCCTCGACTACCGCTATCTGGTGGGTGATTGGCGGAGTTTTAATCTATCTCTCGTCGGGTTTAAGCCCAATCCGATCGTAGTCCGTGGCGACTCCCAAGGCGGCGATGTGATCTAGGAGTTCGTTTAGAGACGATAGCTCCGTCGGATCCATCCTTTCAGAGTATTCGTCATCAACACGGAGGCGATTTCCGATGACCCGAGAGGTCATCGTCGGCTTAAGGGCCGAACAGGCGGTCATGACGAAGCCGCCCAGTCGGAGGGCTTGGCCTGGGGCCAGGGCTCCTCCAGAGGTGATATTTTCCTTTACGACAAGGCAAGCCATCAATCCTTTTGATGACGGCACAGTGGAACTCTCAATGAAAGCACCAATGTCGGTGTCAAAACCGGCGGGTCTCAGGTAGGGGGTCCCGAACTGTGCGTCTAGGATCGATGGTAACAGGAGACGGGGGACACAATGTTTACCCAGGTCCAGGCCCTCTCTATGGAGGTAATACCCTACTTCCTGCTTGATTGATCTTGATGAATATGAGTATTACAAGAGTTGATCTACCACGAGATCGTAATGGCTAAACCCTATAAGTCTAGCCTGTATGAATATGGTAATGAGTATTCGGTCCTATTGACCTAACCCTCTGGTTTATACAGACATCGGAGGGATCTAGGGTTACACAAAGTCAGTTATAGAGAAGGTAATCTACATATTTGATCGCCAAGCTTGCCTTCCACGCCAAGGAGAGTCCCATCCGGACACGGGTGGAGTCTTCGGTCTTCGTATCTTCATAGCCCATCAGTCTGGCCCATGGCTAACAGGCCGGACGCCCAAGGACCCCTTAGTCCAGTACTCCCTCACTACTAGGACTTGGGAGTCCTAGTAGGACTCCCCACACTTGGCGCGCCCCCTCTAGGGCCGGCCTCCTCCTCCTCCCTCCTTTATATACATGGGCAGGGGACACCCCAAAGGCACAATAGACAATCTCTTAGCCGTGTGCGGTGCCCCCCTCCACAGTTACACACCTCAGTCATATCGTCGTAGTGCTTAGGCGAAGCCCTGCGCCGGTAACTTCATCATCACCGTCCCCATGCCGTCGTGCTGACGGAACTCTCCCTCGGCCTCAACTGGATCAAGAGTATGAGGGACGCCATCGAGCTGAACATGTGCTGAACACATAGGTGTCGTACGTTCGGTGTTTGGATTGGTCGGATTGTGAAGACGTACGACTACATCAACTGCGTTGATAAAATGCTCCCGCTTTCGGTCTACGAGGGTACGTGGACACACTCTCCAGCTCGTTGCTATGCATCACCTAGATGGATCTTGCGTGTGCGTAGGATTTTTTTTTGAAATTACAGCGTTCCCCAATAGTGGCATCCGAGCCAGGTCTATGCGTAGATGTTATATGCACGAGTAGAACACAAAGAGTTGTGGGCGGTAATAGTCATACTGCTTACCAGCATGTCATACTTTGATTCGGCGGTATTGTTGGATGAAGCGACCCGGACCGACATTACGCGTACTCTTACGCGAGACTGGTTCTACCGACGTGCTTCGCACACAGGTAGCTGGCGGGTGTCAGTTTCTCCAACTTGAGTTGAATCGAGTGTGACTACGCCCGATCTTTGTTGAAGATTAAAATAGCACACTTGACGAAAAATCATTGTGGTTTTGATGCATAGGTAAGAACGGTTCTTGCTAAGCCCAAAACAGCCACGTAAAACTTGCAAACAAAGTAGAGGATGTCTAACTTGTTTTTGCAGGGCTTGTTGTGATTTGATATTGTCAAGACGTGATGAGATATAAGGTGTTGTATGAGATGATCATGTTTTGTTGAAGTTATCGGCAACTGGCAGAAGCCTTCTAGTTGTCTCTTTATTGCATAAGATGCAAGCGCCAAATAATTGCTTTACTTTATCGCTAAGAGATAGCAATAGTTGCAAGGGCAATAGTTGGCGAGACGACCATGTGACGACACGTTGATAGAGATCAAGATGATGGAGGTCATGGTGGCATGCTGGTGACAATAGAGATCATGACGGTACTTTGGAGATGGAGATGAAAGCCGCAAGATGATCATGGCCATATCATGTCACATATTTTGATTGCATGTGATGTTTATCCTTTATGCATCTTATTTTGCTAAGTTCAGCAGTAGCATTATAAGATAACCTCTCAGTAAATTTCAAGGTATAAGTGTTCTCCCTGAGTATGCACCGTTGCGACAGTTCGTCGTGCCGAGACACCACGTGATGATCGGGTGTGATAAGTTCTACGTCACATACAATGGGTGCAAGCCAGTTTCGCACACGCGGAATACTCGGGTTAAACTTGACGAGCCTAGCATATGCAGATATGGCCTCGGAACACTGGAGACCGAAAGGTCGAGCGTGAATCATATAGTAGATATGATCAACATAGTGATGTTCACCATTGAAAACTACTCCATCTCACGTGATGATCAGACATGGTTTAGTTGATTTGGATCACGTGATCACTTAGATGACTTGAGGGATGTCCATCTAAGTGGGAGTTCTTAAGTAATATGATTAATTGAACTTTAATTTATCATGAACTTAGTCCTGGTAGTATTAGCATATCTATGTTGTAGATCAATAGCTCGCGATGCAGCTCCCCATTTATTTTTTATATGTTCCTAGAGAAATATAAGTTGAAAGATGATAGTAGCAATGATGCGGACTTGGTCCGTGATCTGAGGATTTTCCTCATTATTGCACAGAAAATTATGTCCTTGATGCACCGCTAGGTGACAGAACTATTGCAGGAGCAGATGCAGACGTTATGAACGTTTTGACAAGCTCGGTATGATGGCTACTTGATAGTTTAGTGCACCATGCTTTATGGCTTAGAACCGTGACTTCAATTCAAAAATGTTTTGAATGCCACGGAGCATATAAGATGTTCCAAGAGTTGAAATTAGTATTTCATACGCATGCCCGTATCAAGAGGTATGAGACCTCTGACAGTACTTTGCCTACAAGATGGAGGAGAATAGCTCAACCAGTGAGCATGTGCTCAGATTGTCTGAGTACCACAGTCGCTTGAATCAAGTGGGAGTTAATCTTCCAGATAAAATAGTGATTGACAGAGTTCTCTAGTCACTATCACCAAGTTACTAGAACTTCATGATGAACTATAATATGCAAGGGATAACGAAAACGATTCTCGAGCTCTCCGTGATGCTAAAATCGACGAAGGTAGAAATCAAGAAAAGCATCAAATGTTGATTGTTGACAAGACCACTAGTTTCAAGTAAAATGGCAAGGGAAAGAAAGGGAACTTCGAGAAGAATGGCAAGCAAGTTGCCACTCCCATGAAGAAGCCCAAAGCTAGACCCAAGCCTGAAACTGAGTGCTTCTACTGCAAAGGAAATGGTCCCCGGAAGCGGAACTGTCCCAAATACTTGGCGGATAAGAAGGATGGCAAAGTGAACAAAAGTATATATGATATACATGTTATTGATGTGTACTTTACTAGTGTTCATAGTAGCCCCTGGGTATTTGATACTGGTTCAGTTGCTATGATTAGTAACTCGAAACAGGAGTTACAAAATGAACAAAGACTAGTTGAGGGCAAGGTGACGATGTGTGTTGGAAGAGATTCCAAAGTTGATAAGGTCACCATCGCACACTCCCTTTACCTTCGGGATTAGTGTTGAACCTACAATAAATGTTATTTGGTGTTTGCGTTGAGCATAATGTGATTGGATCATGTTTATTGCAATACGGTTATTCATTGAAGTCAAAGAATAATTGTTATTCTGTTTACATGAATAAAACCTTCTGTGGTCATACACCCAAGGTGAATGGTTTATTGAATCTCGATCGTGGTGATACACATATTCATATTATTGATGCCAAAAGATGCAAAGTTGATAATGATAGTGCAACTTATTTGTGGCACTGCCGTTTAGGTCATATTGGTGTAAAGCGCATGAAGAAACTCCATGCCGATGGACTTTCGGAATCACTTGATTATGAATCATTTGATGCTTGTGAACCATGCCTCATGGGCAAGATGACTAAAAACTCCGTTCTCCGAAACAATGGAGTGAGCCAATGACTTGTTGGAAATAATACAAACCGATGTATGCGGTCCAATGAGTGTTGAGGCTCACGGCGGGTATCATTGTTTTCTGACCTTCACAGATGATTTGAGCAGATATGTTTATATCTACTTGATGAAACACAAGTCTGAAACACTTGAAAAGTTCAAAGAATTTCATATTGAAGTGGAAAATCATCGTAACAAGAAAAAGTTTCTACAATCTGATCGCGGAGACGAATATTTGAGTTACGAGTTTGGTCCTCATTTTGAAACAATGTGGAATAGTTTCGCAACTCACGCCACCTGGAACACCATAGTGTAATGGTGTGTCCGAACGTCATAACCGTACTTTATTAGATATGGTGCGATCTATGATGTCTCTTACCGATTTACCACTATCGTTTTGGGGTTATGCATTAGAGACAGCTGCATTCACGTTAAAAAGGGCACCATCTAAATCCGTTGAGACGACACCGTATGAACTGTGGTTTAGCAAGAAACCTACGTTGTCGTTTCTTAAAGTTTGGGGCTCCGATGCTTATGTGAAAAAGCTTCAACCTAATAAGCACGAACCCAAATCAAAGAAATATGTCTTCATAGGATACCCAAAAGAGACTGTTGGGTACACCTTCTATCACATATTCGAAGGAAGACATTCGTAGCTAAAAATTGATCCTTTCTAGAGAAGGAGTATCTCTCGAAACAAGTGAGTGGGAGGAAAGTAGAACTTGATGAGGTAACTGTACCTGCTCCCTCATTGGAAAGTAGTTCATCACAGAAATCAGTTCTTGTGACTCCTACACCAATTAGTGAGGAAGCTAATGATGATGATCATATAACTTCAGATCAAGTTACTACTGAACCTCATAGGTCAACCAGAGTAAGATCCACACCAGAGTGGTACGGTAATCCTGTTCTGGAGGTCATGTTACTTGACCATGACGAACCTACGAACTATGAGGAAGCGATGATGAGCCTAAATTCCGCAAAATGGCTTGAGGCCATGAAATCTGAGATGGGATCCATTTATGAGAACAAAGTGTGGACTTTGGTTGACTTGCCCGTTGATCGGCAAGCCATCGAGAATAAATGGATATTCAAGAAGAAGACGGACGCGGACGATAATATTACTGTCTACAAAGCTCGACTTGTTGCGAAAGGTTTTCGACAAGTTGAAGAGGTTGACTACGATGAGACTTTCTCACCCGTAGCGACGCTTAAGTCCGTCCGAATCATGTTAGCAATTGCTGCATTTTATGATTATGAAATTTGGCAAATGAATGTAAAGACCGCATTCCTGAATGGATTTCTGGAAGAAGAGTTGTATATGATGCAACCTCAAGGTTTTATCAATACAAAGGATGCTAACAAAGTGTGCAAGCTCCAGCGATCCATTTATGGACTCGTGCAAGCATCTCGGAGTTGGAATAAACGTTTTGATAGTGTGATCAAAGCATATGGTTTTATACAGACTTTCGGAGAAGCCTGCATTTACAAGAAAGTGAGTGGGAGCACTACAGCCTTTCTGATAAGTATATGTGAATGACATATTGTTGATCGGAAATGATGTAGAAATTTTCTGGAAAGCATAAAAGGAGTGTTTGAAAGTAGTTTTTCAAAGAAAGACCTCGATGAAGCTGCTTACATATTGAGCATCAAGATCTATAGAGATAGATCAAGACACATGATAAGTTTTTTCAATGAGTAGATACCTTGACAAATTTTTGAAAGTAGTTCAAAATGGAACAGTCAAAGAAGAAGTTCTTGCCTGTATTGCAAGGTGTGAAATTGAGTAAGACTCAAAGCCCGACCACGGCAGAAGATAGAAAGAGAATGAAAGTCATTCCCTATGCCTCAGCCATAGGTTCTATAAAGTATGCCATGCTGTGTACCAGATCTATTGTATACCCTACACTGAGTTTGGCAAGGGAGTACAATAGTGATCTAGGAGTAGATCACTAGACAGCGGTCAAAATTATCATTAGTGGAGTAAGGATATGTTTCTCGATTATGGAGGTGACAAGAGGTTCGTCGTAAAGGGTTACGTCGACACAAGTTTTGACACCGATCCAGATGACTCTAAGTCTCAATCTGGATACATATTGAAAGTGGGAGCAATTAGCTAGAGTAGCTCCGTGCAGAGCATTGTTGACATAGAAATTTGCAAAATACATACGGATCTGAATATGGCAGACCCATTGACTAAACTTCTCTCACAAGCAAAACATGATCACACCTTAGTACTCTGTGGGTGTTAATCACATGGCGATGTGAACTAGGATTACTGACTCTAGTAAACCCTTTGAGTGTTGGTTACATGGCGATGTGAACTATGGGTGTTAATCACATGGTGATGTGAACCATTGGTGTTAAATCACATGGCGATGTGAACTAGATTATTGACTCTAGTGCAAGTGGGAGACTGAAGGAAATATGCCCTAGAGGCAATAATAAAGTTATCGTTTATTTCCTTATTTCATGATAAATTTTTATTATTCATGCTAGAATTGTATTAACCGGAAACTTAGTACATGTGTGAATACATAGACAAAACAAAGTGTCCCTAGTATGCCTCTACTTGACTAGCTCGTTTATCAAAGATGGTTATGTTTCCTAACCATAGACATGTGTTGTCATTTGATGAACGGGATCATATCATTAGGAGAATGATGTGATGGACAAGACCCATTCGTTAGCTTAGCATTATGATCGTTACAGTTTCATTGCTACTGCTTTCTTCATGACTTATACATGTTCCTCAGACTATGAGATTATGCAACTCCCAAATATCGGAGGAACACCTTGTGTGCTATCAAACGTCACAATGTAACTGGGTGATTATAAAGATTCTCTACAGGTGTCTCCGATGGTGTTTGTTGCGTTGGCATAGATCGAGATTAGGATTTGTCACTCCGTGTCTCGGAGAGGTATCTGTGGGCCCTCTCGGTAATGCACATCACTATAAGCCTTGCAAGCAATGTGACTAATGAGTTAGTTGCGGGATGATGCATTACGGAACGAGTAAAGAGACTTGCTGGTAACGAGATTGAGCTAGGTATGAGGATACCAACGATCGAATCTCTGGCAAGGAACATACCGATGACAAAGGGAACAACGTATGTTGTTATGCGGTTTGACCGATAAAGATCTTCGTAGAATATGTAGGAGCTAATATGAGCATCCAGGTTCCGCTATTGGTTATTGATCGGAGATATGTCTCGGTCATGTCTACATAGTTCTCGAACCCGTAGGGTTCGCACGCTTAACGTTCGATGACGGTTTGTATTATGAGTTATGTGATTTAATGACCGAAGTTTGTTCGGAGTCCCGGATGAGATCGGGGACATGACGAGGAGTCTCGAAATGGTCGAGAGGTAAAGATCGATATATTGGAAGGCTATATTCGGACATCGGAAAGGTTCCCAGTGATTCGGGTATTTTTCGGAGTACCGGAGAGTTACGGGAATTCGCCGGGAGAAGTATTGGGCCTTATTGGGCCATACGGGAATAGAGGAGGCAGGCCAAAGGGAAGGAGGCACGCGCCCCCATGGGTCTGAATTGTACTAGGCGAAAGGGGGCGCCCCCCCCCCCTTGCCCTTTCCTACTCCCTCTCTCTTTCCCTCTTTCTTCTCTCCTACTCCGGAAAGGAAAAGGGGAATCCTACTAGGACTTGGGAGTCCTAGTAGGACTCCCCACACTTGACGCGCCCCCTCTAGGGCCGGCCTCCTCCTCCTCCCTCCTTTATATACGTGGGCAGGGGACACCCCAAAGGCACAACATACAATCTCTTAACCGTGTGTGTTGCCCCCCCCCCCCACACACAGTTACAAACCTCGGTCATATCGTCGTAGTGCTTAGGCGAAGCCTTGCGTCGGTAACTTCATCATCACCATCGCCATGCACTACAAAAAAAGACACATCCGTGAGATTTTGGGCCGAACGAAATTTTTTTCTGTCATACTTATCACACTTCTATGACGATAATTGTGACAAAACACGGTATCATCATAGATGTGGTGGGGTCCTACTTCTATGACAAAAAATCATGACAGAAAATGGGTTTTTCGTCCTGGGCGGGCCGGAGACGCAGCTGCATGACATTCTTTGGGTCGTACATGACGGAAAAACCGTAGTAGAAGCGAGGGCGAGGAAAATATCAGGGTGTTCCCGGTTACCGTGGGTGGTCGGGGCCGAGCGATGCACGTTTCTCTCATACACGCACGCGCGTGGGTGCGAGGCGTTGGGCTCTAACTGAACCCGAGCGAGGCGTTGGGCTCTAACTGAACCCGAGCGATTGCACTGCAGGCTACGTGCTACTGAACCCGAGCGATCGATCGATGGCTGTTAACTGAACCCGATTGAGCGATTCCTTCAATACTGCTGCTAACTGAAGCCGATCAATGCTGCCTCTGGATGAACAGTGAGCGTTGGGGGGGTTGGATGAACAGTTCCCGGTGGGGTGGATGAACAGGACCCCATGGCGTTGCCTCTGGATGAACAGTGAGCGTTGCTGGGGGGTTTGGATGAACAGTTCCCGGTGGGGGTGGATGAACAGGACCCCGATCGTTCGAGCCGGTTGGGGCTGGATGAACATGACTCCATGGAGGGCAGGATGAACAGGACCACCCCGTGGAGGGCAGGATGAACAGTAGACGGTGGAGGGCAGGATGAACAGTAGCCCGTGGAGGGGTGGTTGAACAGGAGCCCGTGGAGAGGGCTGGTTGAACAGTAGCCGGTGGAGTAGCGCGCGGTGGAGGCTGGATGAACAGGAGCCCGTGGATGAACAGTCGCAGGTGGAGACTGGAGGAGGTCGACGGTGGATGAACAGTAGCCCCTGGAGGCTGGAGGGGGTCGACGGTGGAGATGAACAGTATCCCATGGAGTCCCGTTTTGCGGTACGCCACACCCCTCCCGATGAAGAGGACCCCCGTTTCGACCGTAGCGCTCCAACACAAGTCCGTTTCCTCCGTTTTGCGGTACGCTACACCCCTCCCAATCAACAGGACCCCCATTTCGACCGTAGGAGGTCCGTTTCCTCTGTTTTGCGGTACGTCAGACCCCTCCCGATGAACAGGATCCCATTTCGAACTTGGCCGGTCGAACACAAGACCGTTTCCTCCGTTCTGCGGTACGCCAGGCCTCGTTTCCATCGGCTGTTCCGTCTAAGCCCTCCCGATGAACACGACGATGCATTCCGTTCCGACCCAGCCGGTTGGCTCCCCATGAACACGACGACGACGCTGTTTCTCCATTCCGACCCAGCCATGTACACGAGCCCTAGCCGTACGTATGCCCGAGTAGGCGTTCGAGACCCTGCCCGTATGTATGTACGTGGCCGTATTTTCTTTCTTGCACACTGGCCGCTGTACGTGCGTGTACATGCTACGTGCGCGCCTCAACTACGACACGTGCACGCCTCTACATCGACCAGTATGTACGTACACGTTCGCGGCCAGAATGACAACGCTACATACGCTTGGACCAGGTGGGTCCCGACTGTCAGGCACTTCCTTGCCTGCGAAGATGTAGCTGGTGGGTCCCATCAGTCAGGGGGGCAAATCGTTTTTTTTTGCCCGGACGCACTTCCTTGCATTCGTAGATGTAGCTGGTGGGTCCCAGCAGTCAGGGGGAAATGTTTTTTCGCGAAATACGGTGGCCCGTCCGGTGGGTCCCTGCTGTCAGGTGGAGGAATAATTACTTTGCACGTAATAAGGGGGCATTTCCTTGCTGCGGCCATGGACCCAGCTGTCAGCCTCTCCACGTACAGTCCACGTCCGATGGAAGCCGTTCCATGACCACGTTGACCACGCCGCGCCGAGAGCACCAGGGCGGTGCACGACGGCGAGGCCTAGGAAGGGGACGACACGGAGCTGGGGAAGACGCTGCAGTGGAAGCCCGCGCGGAGAGGAGTACGAGGGTTCACTGGTTCGGCTGCGGTGTGAGGTTGCCGTCGCCGCAGGGCCTGGCTAGCGGTGAGGTCTCTGCGGCAGCACAGCCGGCCACGGGAGGCAGGAGCATGCGGCACGACCGGCGCTGCTTTGGGCGGCTGGAGCAAGAAGACCAGAGGTTGAAGAAGCACTAAGGTTGTTGGATGGACATCGTACGGTCACTGGAGCTAGAATCATTCATATTGACTAAGTTGACAAAGCCCTTCGTCCCCGTCAACTTAGTAGGCCCGCAAGTCAGCCTCCCACTGTGGTGGGTCCCAGCTGGCAGGGGGTATTCATTTTTTTGTGCGCAATAAGGAGGCACTTCCTTGCGTGCGAAGATATAGTTGGTGGGTCCGACCTGTCAGTGGAGGGAACATTTTTTTCGTGAAATACAGAGGCCCTTCCGACGGGTCCCAAATGTCAGGTGGAGGAATGATTATTTTGCGCGTAATAAGGAGGCATTTCCTGTGTGCGGCCGTGGACCCAGCTGTCAGCCCCTCCACGTACAGTCCACTTCCGATGGATGTCGTTCGTTGGCCACGTTGACCACGCCGCGCCGAGAGCACCAGGGCGGTGGACGACGGCGGGGCCTACGAAGGGAACGACACGGAGCCGGGGAAGACACGGCAGTGGCTGCCCACGCGGTGGAGAGTACGAGGGTTGACTGGTTCGGCTACCGTCGCCGAAAAATAACAGGAGGTGTGCGTGAGTAGAGGGATAGACATGCCAGGGATGCGAGTATATGATGGGGCCGTGAGGCCTGCCCGGCAGCACAGCCAGCCACGAGAGGCGAGAGCAGGCGGTTCCGACGGCCCTGGTTTGGGCGGCTGGGGCAGGAAGATCAGAGACTGAAGAAGCACAATTGCTGTTAGATTGACATCTAACGGTCTGACGCTGGTAGAGTTGATTATTGACTAAGTTTCTTTTTTGATAAACCTTGTGTACGCATGAACTTAGTAGGCCCACAAGTCAGCCTCCAAATTATGGCAGACAACATAGAGCCCATTTGCTATTTTTTAATAATTTGCAGACCATTTGCTAATTCTTAAGTAATTTATTACAGCCCATTTTCTGCCCAGGACCACGGTCAAAAAGTTCAACCTTATTTTGCATATTTTGGTGGAGTCCGAACTTTTGTAATCCCGAAATGATAATTTTTTTTAAGAACTTATTGATTTGCCAAAAAAATCATTTTGTTTTTGTAAGCAAATAAGACGTGGGACAATTGAGTTGGTTTAAGGGAAAACCAGTGGTAAAAAAATCAACGCTGGGAGGGAAAACAACAACAAAAATAAGGTTGTAAATATGAAAGGTGAATTTTATGTATTTTCAATATAATGATACATGTATATGAACTTTCAAAACTATAGGTAGAGATTAGAAAACGGATGTAGGACATGCGTTTCAAGAGGAAAATAGATATGGGCTGTGTGTTTGATTCAGTAAAAAAGTGTATGCGGATGTTGTAAGACAATATATAACTAACGTTGGCGGGCCAGAGGCCAGTAGATACCTGCTGGATCTTTGTGCCCCGTTGTCGTCATGGGCTGGACCTGTTAAAAACAAAACCAAGCCTAGGCAGTCTACAGCCCAGTTGAAACTTGCTCGACCTGAAAAAACAATATACGTGCTCAATAAACAAGAGAATTCTGCAAGTACAGACTGATAACTGGGATGCAGCAGGGATATTGTTTTTTCATCGTGATAATAAGAGCATGCACTTGTTTCGAAAAAATTGGAGAACTGGGAATTCGAACGGCAGGTGCTTATGCTACCCATCAAATAAAAATCAGGTGCCTGAAAATTCGTTTCGAAACAAATGAATCACCTTTATATCCACGCCGACCCTCGGCATGATGGTTGGAAGCAAATGCCAAGTTCATACCAAGAGATCGTTAACAACAATACCAACTTGCGGACGACAAAGTAGTACAAGTACCAATACAAAACTAACTTCTAATCTTTCTACTCCTGGCCCTAGTGTTCGTCTGGTAGAAAATCTTGCAGAGGACCAGCTCCCGCTCCTTCTCTTGCTCCAGGTCCCCGAGGTGGTACTGGTGCATCACCCAGTTGCTCCTCTGCTGGTCGAAGTTCTTATTGGTGTGCAGCACCAGAACCTTTTTGCTGCCCGTCTGCCGGCCGTTGACCATCACCGGCAAGGTATTGCCGGTGTTGTGCCACATCGCGTGCATGCCGCACTCCGACTGTATCTTGCGACGCGTCCACGTGCCCCTTTTGAACGCCCTGGAATTGCGCTGGAAGAAATGCTTGCTTAGGCCACTCAGTGTGATACCTACATTATTGTCGAATACAGGTTTTAGTGTACGTAGTTGGCATTTTCATAACATCTTTAGCATGTTACAGTCACTTGTTTCACTTTTTATTAACTGTCAAATTGTAATTGCTTCACCAGGTCTGCGTCTAAAAAGAAAAATAGAGCTATAAACAAAGGAATATGTTTGTGCAAGTAGACGGCCGATCGGTGTCTTACCTGGAAATTTCTCAGGATGGGTGTAGCAGATGTCGTGCTCGTTGTCGATGGTTGGTATGAACAAATCGATAAGAGGGTGAGATCTCGCGCTGTCAGCACTCACTTTGGCCTCAAGGTGCTCGATCAGCTCCTGATCCGTGGGATCGACTTGACGCCAGCCGGCAGCACCGGCCAATCCTTCTTCGACTTGCATGGGTTAATTCCAGTTATATGGTACTCAACGTATGATCAATCTACTGTTTTAAGTGAATGATGAAAGATTTCGACAGATAAGTGGTACTCCAAGTCTGAAGTCCAGAATACCCGAACACGCCGCCGGGATTGTTGTGTCACCTCACGCGCAGCGTGTTGTCACATCAATTCAATGTGTGGACATGATGAATAATTTGACCGACGTATACTAGTACTGCTACTGTACTACTTACTAGTCGTATTTAGTGTCACATTTTAACCATAGGTTTAACTAACAAGTACGCACTTGAAGCCTAACTGATATATATATACAGCATCTCCATCATCATTATCAGTACATCCTGCGCAGGTGAGTTAGGATGCACTTGATCCCAGAAAGGTATCTATCCTTCAAACCAGAGGAGTGCTTCAAACTAACAACAGTCCAACAAAAGAGGGTCGTGCTATAGAAGCAGAATACATGGCTTAGTCTACATATCAGTACGAATCAAGTTGTGCATATTTGCTGTTGGCACGAACCACATCGCCGCATGTCGGGTTTGCGAAATCCATCCATCGCATGGAAGCTTGATGCCTTTCACACACTGAAGATTATCTGGCAACAAGCTATGTCGACGAATCTCTGGATATGGTGATTCAGGAAACCCATGGTATGATGTGTAAACACAGTCCCCCCTGGCGAATGGAAGTTGCATAGCATGGTAATCATCGCCTGTGATATGATCGATGATTGGTTGGATGATAGGATAATTAAGCCCGAGGAACATGGAGTGGTTGCCGAGGCTGTAAACCCACCTCCAGTTGAATACGTCTGGCCCAACGGAGCTGGGATCTTTCTCACACACGAAGCAGCCATAGCCATCAATGTCACGAACGCCCCAGGCATTGTACTGCATGTGGTTTGATGAAATGGTTTGTCAATTTGGTACGTGAAAACGAGCATCAAATGACCACAGTCAGCTGAATGAGCGATAAACCACCACCCATCGGCTGGTATGATTCCAGGTCCTGGAATCATGAAGGCCAACGCATTTGCGTCTGCTCCAACAATTCAAATTGGAGACCAAAAGGACAAAAATAAACAATCATGTTCAGAGTATGTGTGGAATTAAGATTATTATAACAGTGACACATATCATAGACAGAGAATTGCAATGCCGTGGTCATAATTATACCCCAAGTTAAAAAAAATAAGCCAATGGCTTTCATATTCTAGCAATATATCATGGTTCAAACATCATGTAACAATGAGAGGAAAACAGATATGACAGGGCCTACTCATATTCTACCATAGCACTTACTACAGTTATCATATCAACTCTAAGCAATAACATGCGTTGTTATAAAAATCCTGGAAATGAGAGTAACATATAGCAATCATGAGGTTATACTCATAATATCTATTCTAACAATCATTAGATACCAATTGTTCTCATATCAACTCTAACAATAACATGTGTGGTCATAAAAATCTAGGAAATGAGAGGAACATATAGCAATGATGTGGTTATAGACATACTATATATTCTATATTTGTAACAATGAACAGGCAGTCGTATTCTTAAGGTAAAGATGAGACGAGATAGAACAATTACACGACGATAGATTCCACCAGTATAGGCAGCCAATCCGTGTGTCGACCGCATAAACGATGCCATCATGCACTATAGCATCAGACGAAAGTGTTGAAGAGGATCAACGATGAGCCATAACCATGTATGGCGACCGGATTCTAGATAGACTAATCCCATGTTGAACACGGCAATGAGCTTGTAATCCATGTAGTCTTCTGATGGTGTGGGCACTTCGCAGATTACAACCTTCAGCAAACAGAGGTCGAGCCAAAAGCTCGACGCGTCTCGTGCGTAGTAGGCAGGAGTGTCCGGCGGGCCGCGAGGCTCGATGGCGGCCGTATCCAAAGATGGAAGGGTGATCTCTCGCTGGGTGTAGATATCCACGAGACGCCATGGACTACCGGATTGGTGGATGAGGATGATCCAGCTGGCCTTCATGCCCGCCCAGTAGTGGCCACACATGAAGGGCAGGTGGACGGGTAGTGGTAGCATGTCGAGGGGCACCACGGCAACACTACAAAAAAAAGACACATCCGTGACATTTTGGGCCGAACGAAAAAAATTTCTGTCATACATATGACACTTCTATGACGATAATTGTGACAAAACCCGGTATCATCATAGATGTGGTGGGCTCCTACTTCTATGACAAAAAATCATGACAGAAAATGGGCTTTTCGTCCTGGGCGGGCCGGAGACGCAGCTGCATGACATTCTTTGGGCCGTCCATGACGGAAAAAACCATGGTAGAAGCGAGGGCGAGGAAAATTTTGGCGAGTTCTCGGTTACGGTGGGAGGTCGGGGGCCGAGCGATGCGCGTTTCTCTCGTACACGTATGCGCGTGTGTGCGAGGCATTGGCTCTAACTGAACCCGAGCGAGGCGTTGGGCTCTAACTGAACCCAAGCGATTGCACTGCAGGCTACGCCTTACTGAACCCGAGCGATTGATCGATGGCTGTTAACTGAACCCGATCGAGCGATTCCTTCGCTACTGCTGCTAACTGAAGCCGATCGATGCTGCCTCTGGGATGAACAGTGAGCGTTGCCGGGGGGGTTGGATGAACAGTGAGCGGTGGCGTTGCCTCTGCATGAACAGGACCCCGTGGTGTGGAGGGCTAGATGAACAGTAGATGGTGGAGGGGTGCCCATGGAGGGGTGGTTGAACAGGACCCCGTGGTGTGGAGGGCTGGATGAACAGTAGACGGTGGAGGGGTGTCCGTCGAGGGTGGTTGAACAGTAGCCGGTGGAGTAGCGCACGGTGGAGGCTGGATGAACAGGAGCCCGTGGAGGCTGGAGGAGGTCGACGGTAGCCCGTGGAGGCTGGAGGAGGTCGACGGTGGAGATGAACAGTATCCCGTGGAGTCCCGTTTTGCGGTACGCCACACCCCTCCCGATGAACAGGACCACCGTTTCGACCGTAGGAGGTCTGTTTCATCCGTTTTGCGGTACGCCACACCCCTCCCGATCAATAGGACCCCCGTTTTGACCGTAGGAGGTCTGTT
>NC_057802.1:458517518-458540919 GCF_018294505.1 Triticum aestivum | reverse complement strand
CCGTTTCGACCGTAGGAGGTCCGTTTCCTCCGTTTTGCAGTACGCCACACCCCTCCCGATCAACAGTACCCCCGTATCGACCGTAGGAGGTCCGTTTCCTCCGTTTTGCGGTACGCCACACTCCTCCCGGTCAATAGGACCCCCGTTTCGACCGTAGAAGGTCCGTTTCCTCCGTTTTGCGGTACACCACACCCCTCCCCATGAACACGATGCATTCCGTTGCCTCCCCATGAACACGACGCATTCCGTTGCCTCCCCATGAACATGACGACGATGCTGTTTCTCCGTTCCGACCCAGCCATGTAGACGAGCCCTGGCCGTACGTATGCGCGAGTAGGCGTTCGAGACCCCGCCCGTATGTACACATACGTGGCCGTATTTTCTTTCTTGCACCCTGGCCGCTGTACGTACGTGTACATGCTACATGCGCGCCTCTACTACGACACGTGCGCGCCTCTACATCCACCAGTATATATTTACGTACACGTTCGTGACCAGAATGACAACGCTACGTACGCTTCGACCAGGTGGGTCCCGACTGTCAGGCACTTCCTTGCCTGCAAAGATGTAGCTGGTGGGTCCCCGCAGTCAGGGGGCGAATCATTTTTTTTTGCCCGGACGCACTTCCTTGCGTGCGAAGATGTAGCTGGTGGGTCCTAGCAGTCAGGGGCAAACGTTTTTTTCATGAAATACGGTGGCCTGTCCGGTAGGTCCCCGCTGTCAGGTGGAGGAATAATTATTTTGCACGTAATAAGGAGGCACTTCCTTGCTGCGGCCGTGGACCTAGCTGTCAGCCTCTCCACGTACAGTCCACGTCCGATGGAAGCCATTCCTTGACAACGTTGACCACGCTGCGCCGAGAGCACCAGGGCGGTGGACGACGGCGAGGCCTAGGAAGGGGACGACGCAGAGCCGGGGAAGATGCGGCAGTGGATGCCCACGCGTAGAGGAGTACGAGGGTTCACTGGTTCGCTGGTTCGCTGCGGTGTGAGGCTGCCGTCGCCGCAGAATAACAGGGGGTGTGGGTGAGTAGAGGGATGGCCTGGCCAGTGGTGGGAGTAGTAGGGGGCGGTGAGGCCTCCGCCGCATCGCAGCCGGCCACGGGAGGCAGGAGCACGAGGCACGACCGGCGCTGGTTTGGGCGGCTGGAGCAAGAAGACCAGAGGTTGAAGAAGCACTACGGCCGTTGGATGGACATCGTACGGTCACTGGAGCTAGATCGTGCATATTGACTAAGTTGACAAAGCCCTCCGTCCCCGTCAACTTAGTAGGCCCACAAGTCAGTCTGCCACTATACTGGGTCCCAGCTAACAGGGGGAGTATTCATTTTTTTTGTGCGTAATAAGGAGGCACTTCCTTGCGTGCGAAGATATAGCTGGTGGGTCCGAGCTGTCAGCGGCGATAACGTTTTTTTCGCGAAATACAGAGGCCCTTTCGGTGGGTCCCTGATGTCAGGTGGAGGAATCATTATTTTGCGCTTAATAAGGAGGCATTTCCTTGCGTGCGGCCATGGACCCAGCTGTCGGCCTCTCCACGTACAGTCCACTTCAGATGCATGTCGGTCGTTGACCACGTTGACCAGGCCGCGCCGAGAGCACCAGGGCGGTGGACGACGGCGAGGCCTAGGAAGGGAACGACACGAAGGCAGGGAAGACTCGGTAGTTGTTTCCCACGCGGAGGGGAGTACGACTGTACGAGGGTTTACTGGTTCGTGTGCCGTCGCCGGAGAAAAACAGCAGGTGTGGGTGAGTAGAGGGATGACTAGGCCAGCGATGGGAGTACGGTGGGGCGGTGAGGCCTGCGCGGCAGCACAGCCGGCCGCGGGGAGGAGGGAGCAGGCAGTCCCGCCGGCGCTTGTTTGAGCGGCTGGAGCAGGAAGAGCAGAGATTGAAGAAGCACGACGGCCGTTCGATGGACATCCAACAGTCACTGCTTGTGCGTCAACCTCTTTTTAGGAAAGCGTCAGATCTGTGGAAAACAGCATACAACCCATCTGCCATTATTTCTAATAATTTACAGCCCATTTGCTAATTCTTAAGGTTTTTTTGGAGCCCATATTCTTTTTGTTAGCATTACAGCCCATATTGTGGCCACGGTTAAAAAATTATACAAAATTTTGCATATTTCGGTGCGGTCCGAACTCTTCTTAATCCTGAAATTTCGACTCACATTCAAACTGATTTTAAAAATAAATGTATACCAATATAAAATCCAACAAATTCTCCACGCATAAAAATTAATGTAATTTAAAATCTCGAAATGAAAAAAAGATATTTGAAACTAATTGCCGGTTTGATGTGTTTTAAAAATGTAGAGCCCATTTCTCATTACTGATAGGCCATTTTCTCGGCCAGCCGAATGAAGCTCTCCTCGTCTTGAAAGATTTGCATCCCAACAGGCCTAACAAAGCGACTTACTTGGCAAATCACAAAAAAAAACGGGCTGTGGCCGTGGACCCAGCTGTCAGCCTCTCCACGTACAGTACTCGACCGATGGAAGTCGGTCGTTGACCACATTGACCACGCCGCGCCGAGATCACCAAGGCGGTGGACGACGGCGAGGCCTAGGAAGGGGATGACGCGGAGCCGGGGAAGACGCGACAGTGGATGCCCACGCGGAGAGGAGTACGAGGGTTCACTGGTTCGGCTGCGGCGTGAGGCTGCCGTCGCCGCAGAATAACAGGTGGTGTGGGTGAGTAGTGGGATACCCTGGGCCAGCGGTGAGACTAGTAGGGGGCGATGAGGCCTCCGCGGCATCACAGCCGGCCACGAGAGGCAGGAGCACGCGGCACGACCGGCGCTGTTTTGGGCGGCTGGAGCAAGAAGACCAGAGGTTGAAGAACCACTATGGCTGTTGGATGGACATCGTACGGTCACTTGAGCTAGAATCGTTCATATTGACTAAGTTGACAAAGCCCTCCGTCCTCGTCAACTTAGTAGGCCCACAAGTCAGCCACCCACTATGGTGGGTCCCAGCTAGCAGGGGGTATTCATTTTTTGGTGCGTAATAAGGAGGCACTTCCTTGCGTGCGAAGATATAGCTGGTGGGTCCGACCTGTCAGCGGGGGGAACGTTTTTTTTCACGAAATACAAAAGCCCTTCCCACGTATAGTGCACGTACAGTGCGCAATAAGGAGGAACTTTCCTTGCGTGCGACCATGGACCTCGTGGGTCCCAGCCGTCAGGCACGTATAGTCCTCTTCCGATGACTCTCGTATGTTAACCACGCCGCGCCGAGCGCACCGAGGCGGTGGACGACGGCGAGGCCCCAGACTGTAACGACCCGGAGATGGGGAAGACGCAGCAGTGGAGTCACATGCGGAGAGGAGTGGGAAACTTGACTGGTTCGGGTGCGGGGTGGGCCTACACTCGGCAGAGAATAACAGGAGGTGCAGAGTGGAGGGATGGCCTGGCCGTCGGCGGGGTAGCGTTTCGCTGAGGAGCGCAAAACAACGCTGCTGGACGCCGAAGGCTGGAGCAGGCGGTTCCGGCAGCGCTGGGGGAAGAAGACGAGAGATTGAAGAACAATGCCGGCCGTTGGATGTAAATCTAACGCCTTCTTAGGCTTCGACCTACTGGCCCACATGTCAGCCAGTCCATTTGTTTTTTTGTCCATTTGGTGGGCTGGGTGAAACAATGATGTAGCATCTATGCAGCCCGTTTAAATCCCATTTGCATTTTTCTCGAAATCCGCGGACTTGCTGGGCTGGGTGAAAATATCATGTTGGGCTAGACGGAGAAATGTTATAAAAACATAAACACATGATTGCACGTTAGTAAAATCTTTGCAAGCTTATGTACGCAATCACTAGGAGTTAACTTGCCAAGTTATATATAAACAATTATTATTATTATTTTGTAAGAACTTTCAACTTACGAAATAAAATATCATTTTAATTTGATGAGTTAATAGTACGTGGGGTATTATTATTTTTTAGGCTAGACGTGGGACAGTTGAGTTGGTTCTAGGGGAAAGTACTGGGAGAAAACTCAGTTTACATCGGAAAAAAAGTGGGAGAAAATTCAGAGACCTGCTGGGTCCACCTGAGGAGGGGAATATGTTGGGAGGAAGGAGATTCAAAGCACGGAAGCCGAGTGAACTAGTTTTTTTTACGGACAAGTGAACTAGTTTACATACATAAGCAAATAGCCACTAAAAAAGCAATCAGGTTAATGGGTTCTTAAAAGAAATATTTTGGACAAAACAGATAATTACGACACATAGGCTAATGCATGAAACACTCAGATGATAAAGGTTCTTATAAACAGATAAAGTACAACCTCTAGACCTTCCTGGCACGCTTGATCATGACGCTGCGGCTGTCCGTGTACTCGTCGGTTACGGGAAGCAGACACGCCCTCATGTCCAAGATCTGCCTGTACATGTCGTAGAATGCGTATGCGTCCTTAGCCGCGTAGGTTATGTAGGCTAGATTCAGAGGTACCTCCCACGTGTTCAGGTCGTCTTCTTTCATGTTGGCGTATCAGGGGTCGATGATGGTCTCAGCGAGGTCAACCACGGAGTCCTTCTCCTGCCCGTTGTTGATGATCTTGTATTGCTTCTGGATGTCGACAAGCTTGTTGCACCAGATGGCCGAATCGTCGCGTTCTTCCTTCTCTCCACCGTAGCAAAGGTGCAGTTGGCGCTGCCGATGAAACGGGCGAATGCTACAGAACCTGGTGCAGCCATAGGACTGAGGCGAGGCAGAGCTTCACCGAGTCTGTATCGTTGGTGTACATCACATTCAACTTGGTGCAGCCATAGGACTGAATGGCGAACTCAAATGGGAACTACTTGCTGAAGTCCATATCCAGCAGGCTCACCCCTCGGATCGCCATTGGAGTCTCTTCGAGTGAACGAGTGTGTAGGCGGCGGCAGCAGTTCGTTTTTCAGCTCTTGGGGAACTGGATTCAACAGTAAGCTGAGTGTGTACAAGCGACAACAGTTACTACCCCTCCCTCGCCCGCTGCACGCCCGGCAGAAGATGCACCCTCGGCCACACGTCGGTTCACGAGTGGGTCTGTATTGGTACTGTAATAACAGGAGTTAGTTGTCACTTTACTTAAATTTAATTAGCTTTAATAGAAATTTATACTTAAAACAAGCAATGCATTCGCTCGTTCTATCAGTGCCACAGGATCAACATGCACAACAATTAGAATTATTATTCTCAGGACGCACACGATCAGCACATTTGTTGCACTTTCACAAAGATAATACTACCAAGTTTGAACTGTTTGTTATGGTTGTTGTCCTCTGCATCATCATGCTGTGTTTCCCAGCTTGCAAGATTCAGAACCAACAAATAAGATCCAAATAATAAGTACAACAAAGATGCCTACACATCTCATTGATTCCCAGCTTGCAAGATTCAGAACCAACAAATAAGATCCAAATAATAAGTACAACAAAGATGCCTACACATCTCATTGATTCCCAGCTTGCAAGATTCAGAACCAACAAATAAGATTCAAATAATAAGTACAATAAAGATGCCTACACATCTCACTGATTCCCAGCTTGCAAGATTCAGAACCAACCCGTTAGAGCCTTTTGATAAAGTGAATATCGGGATTAAATCCATCTTGGCTAGCCATGTCATACAATCGAAGAACTTGGCGAATGCTCTTGATCGTCACAACATCTGTAGTTGAGTATTCCTGTTTGCACAGCACAGATAATAAAGAGCATGATTACTATAATACTGGCACTATTGGAAGTCAACCTGCAGCTCCACTCGATGATTCAATTCATGCCACTTTTTCTGCAGTTCACCTGAAATGAAGTAAAAATTGTATCATTCAGCTAGCAAGAAGTACTTGCTCTTGTGAGCTGGCAGGTTCTTCTTTAGTAGTTGCACAAAAATTGAGCAACATTAAGGTTGGCTGTCCGGCTCATGTAAGGTGCAACTATAATTTTCTTATCCTTTTGTGCAGTTCCACTAAAATAAAGTGCCATTGTGGTGACAGTGACGGCTCCATCTTGCAAAGGCTAATAAAATGTTGCACGAGATTACCAGCAGAACTTGACGGAGATTTTGGAAACTCCAATCACCATTTTGTGCAGTTCCACCAAAATTGAGAGATGTTGCCCACGTGACATTTTAGTTGAACTGCACAAGACACTCATTCCAAAAAAAAGTGTTTTGTGCAGTTCAGCAAAAGGTCACAATAGCAATAAGGTGAAATGGATATCCCTATCTGCACAAAAAGATAGAAAGTAAACAGTTGCTGGTCAATAAGAATATACGAAACATATACAAAATGAAAAGAAGCATCTTAATTATGTTCATGGCAATCACGCAAGGACAGTAGAAATTTTAAAACGTCAGCAATGCTTCATGTTACCAGAAGCATTACGATCAACAATGAGATTCCTCAAATATGGGATTACTTTAATGGTGGCATTGCTTGTTTACCAGACACAGTAAATCAACAGCAGCTAAAGAGTTGCTTTAAGGGCATGGGACCGTGGGGACACTAGGACACTCAGCAGCGTAAAGGAGCAACTTACTTATCATACTGGGGAAAACAGCAGGAGTGCCATTTGTAACACAGTTTAATTGCATCTTATCACTGGAGGCATTAGATTAACAATAACACTGGTTAGACATGTCCCTATGGTAACAGTGTGATCGCTTCATTTTACATGCGCCCTTACATTAACAACAGCAAAAGGTTGGTATAAGGACATGTAACAGTGGACGCATCAGCACAATGTACCTACAAGGAGGCATAAAGTGGTGATGCCGAGTTTGTTCATGCTATGTGAGGGCAGCAAACCTAATCCTGGAGACCTTGTACTATGTGAGGGCAGCAAATCTAATCCTGGAGACCTTTTACTATGTGAGGGCAGCAAATCTAATCCTGGAGACCTTTTACTATGTGAAGGCAGAAAATCTAATCCTGGAGACCTTTTACTATGTGAGGGCAGCAAATCTAATCCTGAGACCTTTTACTATGTGAGGGCATCAAATCTAATCCTGAGACCTTTTACTATGTGAGGGCAGCAAATCTAATCCTGGAGACCTTTTACTATGTGATGGCAGCAAATCTAATCCTGGACATACTCTGTTGACTTGTCCACCAGCCGCCACTTTCTATCCTTTTTTCAACCAATAATAGATATGTTCCTTATCCAGTTTGTACTGCGTTTTCCCATTATTTCCCTTTTCAACCAAGAGACCGGTTGGCTATCCGGTCTTTACTAGTTTCACCATATTATTTCCTCTTTGAATCAAGTCCTAGATTCATGCTACAACTTTCCCCCCTTTCTTCGTTATTTGAACAAAGCCCTAGATTCGAATGCATGAAGTAGCTTTACCTCTAATAATACTAAAAATTTAGGTGGCTTTAGAAGAGCTGACGGGAGTAGAAAAAGATGCACATGCAGACACGTGGGGAGCTGGAGCAGTAGAGCAAGGTCGCTTTCGAAGAACTTATACCTGAGGGTCGCTGGGATGTCGGCGGCGGCAGGTCGGATCTGCGGACAATACGACAGGGAGGAAGAAGGGTCGGAGGACCTCCCGAGTCGGCGCTGTGTCGGAGAGAACGGCACGGGCAGAGGATCGGGCCCCTCCGGCAGCTGTGGGTTTCCTCCCTCGGCGGCGATGACCGCGTGAACGATGCACCTTTTAGTCCTCTACACACACCGGCCGAAGGGATCCGGCCGGATCTGTGACCAGCGGTGAGCAGAGAGAAAATGTCGCTACCGCTGTCTTGTTTATATCTGGAGAGGATGAGAGAATGAAGAGAGCAACCCTAGTAAAGCAAGCGCTCAGGCCCCTGCATCCATATATAGTGGAGTGATTATCTTTTTTCTCTCCACAGCAAGCGTTTGAATTTGTGTACGTGGCATTAAAGAAAAGAAACTCTCTATTTAAGGTGACTACTGTACGACTCCTACTTACTACTAGTAGTACTATAGTATTGTTCACTTGTGCTCCCCGCCCCTCCATTCATTGAACAACCCCACGGGTGAATAAACCTACAGTAAGTACTGTATTTATATAGAACGAACAAGCTCGAACTATTTTCGCGTAGTTAAAAGTTGAGGGCGGGGCTTTTCCCGGGCAGTACGCGCGACGTTTTCGGGTAGGCGGTTTGACAGAGAGGCGAGGAGGGTGCGCGAGTGGGGCTGTGCGATTTGACGGCGTGTTACTGCTGGAAAGACTTGTGATATGACCACTCACTATAGTCATGAATTACTGGCGCTCCGACCGGGGTGATGCCCCCCTTCTGTTCCGCGCTCTAATCTGGTGCATGACACGTCGACCCGGATGCTCGCTCTCCCACATGTCCGAATAGTAAGAAGGAGCAAAGAATGATGCGGTATATACTAGTACTATACTACAGTACTACTCGGGTCGGAGGAGTGCGAACCACGGCAGCCCAGTGAACCAGCAGTGCGAACCACGGTAGCCTAGTGAACCAGTAGTAGAAAACAATGTGGTGATATGGCCATAAAAAACAATGTGCTACGGTCCACACTGTAGCATGTACAGTAACACTCCTCTTTGTTTGGATCCCTGAGTTAGAGCTAGTTTGGGTTGAAATAGCCTCAAATTATCAAAACAAGAGGGGTTAGTTTGAGCTAGTTTGCTCTAACCCAGCTAAAAAAACTAGCCCGGTGGAGAGGTTCTAATTGGGTTAGTTATCCTCGGGCCCACTAAAAGAGAACTAAAAAAATCTCCTCTGCCTGCACCAGGTCGCTCCCCCCTCTCGCACGACTCCTCTCTGTTCCCCATAGGGCCACTCGCCCTCTCTCTCCTCCGGCCGCCCTCTCCTTCCGGCCTCCGCCGCCCTACTGCAGCCGCCCTCTCCCTCCGGCCTTCGAAGGTCGCCCCGCTCACCCTTCACCAGTCGTTTTTCTCCCTCTGTCGTGCGCGGCGGCGGCGCATCTACTAGGGAGGTCGCGAGAGGGGTGAGTTTGTTCATTCCTTCTCTGTCTCACGGCCATATCATTGATCTTGCTTGCTCTAGCGCTAATTCTGATTTGGAAAAGTAGATCCTGATCAAACTTGGTATAGATTTGTGGTGCACGCATGGAATTGTTTGATGCTGCTTGAGGAGGTAATAAATCTTTCTAGAGGCCCAAAGATTCAGGTCACCTTTCTAGGTATTTGAATTTCAGGCTTGCATTATTTCTAGAGGCCCAAAGATTCAGTTCACCTTTCTAGGTATTTCAATTTCAGGCTTGCATTATTACTAAAGGCCCAAAGATTCAGTTCACCTTTCTTGGTATTTCAGTTTCATGCTTGCATTATTTCTAGAGGCCCAAAGATTCAGTTCACCTTTCTAGGTATTTCACTTTCAGGCTTGCATTATTTCTAGAGGCCCAACGATTAAGTTCCCAGTCGGCGGCAAGCGGCCCTGCTACCCATGTCGGTGTCGACCTCAACTCGCAAGGGCCAGCGTCGGAGGGGTTCCCGGGGCTTGGCTCTACAGAGCCTTCCTCCAGAGCGACGATGGCGAGCTCCTCCCTCGGTGCGTGAGGGGCTCGGGCTCCCTACCTATCGTGAATGACTTCTGTGATGAGTTAGCTCATTCTTTGTTTCATGAAGTGTTTTTTCATTTTGTGAAGCTTGATTGACGACTTGTATGTTTAAGTGGGATATCTCATTTGTATGGACAAAGTAAAAATTATCATGTTTTGCATGCTTGATTTGTATAGATGGTTCGTTTATGTCAATTGTGAGTGGGAGGAGGCCACAGAAAAGCCGGCCACACCAAGAGGGTGCTTGGATCCAAGGGACTTATTTTAGTCTGACTAAAAATAGTCTCTTTAAGAGGCTAAAGTTCCAAGCACCCCTGACTAAAGAGGGGCTAAACTAGTCTTGAGACTAAAAAAATTTAGTCAGGGTACCCCTACTAAAATGTGGATTAGTCCTCTCTCTCCTCATTTAACTCCTCTCCTTTAACACAGGCGAGTTATGGATTGGAGGGTTTGGAGGATAATAAATGCTCATTAACTTGATTTTAGTCTCTTTAGTATTTGGATCCAAGCATGGGTGAGGCTAGCAAGTTTTAGTCCCACTACTTTAAGTCATGGAACTAAAACGTATCCAAGCACCCTCCAAATCCGGCAAGAAATAGGGTCCAAAGTAGTCAAATGATTGAGATAGAGCATTTATTGTCAATCTAACCCTGCCATCCATACACCTCTTTGGTTTAGAGTTAGTTCAGGGTTAGAATCTAACTCTAACCTCTAACTGAGTAAGAGTTCTCCTCGTCTCGGTTCATCGCCATCATACCTTCCCCATTCCTATGTTTTCAGTATCCTGCGAATCAAAGAGGCCCTTTTTTTGCGGGAAAAATCAAAGAGGCCCTTAGACTGGTTTCGGTCCGGTCATTTTTTATAAACGTGTTATGTCCAAAATTTAATGAACGTGCTCCGGTTTCCACGAAAATAATCCGGTTTCATGTAGTAATTCATTCATTTATTTATTCTTCCGCGGGGGGTTTGCATGTAATTCGTGAGGTCTGAAATGTAAAGTACCCCGGCCTATGCTCCGAGTCATGCATGCACTACGACCCAGATGCTCTATGTCCCACATGTCGGCGAATGGGAGCACGTGGAAATAGCCTAGGAGTACATATAGGAGGATAAATGCGTGAAATAATATGTACTGTGAAGCGTAGCCGCGGTTCGAAAAGGAGACCTAAAGTGATGACAGCTATAGGTCGCACGCACCCAACTAGTGGTACTAGACATATGACTAATTTTTCCCTCAAAAAAAACAGGCACGAGTGCTCAGTACTCCTATTCTATAAACACGAGTCCCATCTGACAACAGCGTCCGTGCTACAGCTAGCTCTCCTCCCTCGTTTCTCTCTTCTAGTAATTCTAAACTCGGCCGACGCCCGGTGGGCGGGGTGGGTTTGCTCAACTGCGGCCCCACCTCACAGTGAAAACGTTACGACTGGAATAAAAATGCCATATAGTCCCTCCGTTCATAAATATAAGCCTTTTTAGATACTATTTCAAATGGAATACAACATACAGATGTATGTAGACATAGTTTAGAGTGTAGATTCACTCATTTTGCTCCATATGTAGTAGTCACTTGCTGGAATCTTTAGAAAGACTTATATTTGGGAACGGAGGGAGTACTATACTAATAAAACATTAAGGCCACGAGGCGATGCAGTGCTGGTTACAGGAGGCAAGAAGAGATGCATCCATCGACGACGTCCACCTCCTCGACTCAGGGCGCCGGCCCACCGAACGGCGCCTAAGTAGCAGCGGCTTTCGTGGCCAGGTCGACGTGCTTCTGAACAATGGCGTCCAAAGATTCCAGCCGCTAGAAGAAGGCCAACGTCTTTCTGTCCTCGCTTGCCTTGTAGTGTCCTATGTAGACGATTTCCTCGTAGACGTGGATGTGCAGATCGACGGTTTCTTGCATGGCGAGGCGCTGCGCGGCGAGCGCGACCTCGAGGTGCACATTCTTCGTCGCGACCTCTGGCACGTGCAGGGCCACCAGGGCTTGAAAGAGTTCGTCACCATGGAGGCCGATGAGGGTGGCAGGCAATGAGGAGCCTAGGCGCGCGGGCTGGAGCAGTACGGCAAGGTCGTCCGTGCGCTTCTTGACGGCGGTGAACTTGCGGATGGAGTTGATCATCATGTCGTCCATGCGAGAGGCGAAGCCGGCGTCGGCGAGGGCTACGATGCCTGCGGTCGCCAGCACCGTCTGGAAACGCTGCGCGGTGCGGGGCCGCGGGCCGGCGCCATGGATGATTTGGCACAGCCGACTGCCGCTCGCGTCCATCGCCTCCATAGGTGCTTGTGGCTTCTGGTCACTTGGTCTTGGATTGGAGTGAGCAGTGTTGCGCAGAGACTTGGGAGTAGATGGATTGGAGTGGTGGGGCGCCTTTATTATATGAGAGTCCAAACTCTGTTGCATTCACATCGTGCTGGCTCTATTCTGCTTCTCCAATTAATTCCCTCTGCATGCAATTGAGGATGCATCATTGACCGTTCAACGTCTCGGGAACCGCTACCCTCTCCCTCCTTGGCATTCAAGCACCTATGGACCCGTCAACGATGAGGTGCCTATGGTGACTTCGTAAATTTCAAGATGATAGTGTCGTGCGTGTGTGCATTCATAGGGCTGAGTGTATGCGCGTGTATATGAGCGCTTGCGTCTGTACTGTGTAAAAAACGTAAATGCGTGTCAAAAAGAGACTAGTCAGTATACTCAATATTGTGCACCTCGGCGAGGAAAACGATAGAACTAGTACGTATTTATTTACGGTGCAGATTCACTCATTTTGCTCCATATGTACTCCGTCTCGGTGTAGTCTAGTCACTTGTTGAAATCTCTAGAAGGGCAAATACTCCTTTCTGGTTTACAGGGCTATACTAGCAAGTAGTTGTACGTACTAGTACAATAGTGGGCTCACATAGCAATTTTGTCTCATGCAAGAGCCTGGCTATATGCGTGCTCCAATGTTCGCAACTGCAACGTTCGGTTTGCGCTTGGCTCTTCGCCTCTTCGAGAAGATGAACAATGATGTTACTACTACTGCTTCTACAGTGTCGAATCCACTGCTGCATGTTCGTCCACCGCGAGCGGGACGGATAGCTTGTTGTAGAAGTACTACTAAGCAAAAGCCTGTCCTCGTTTGCGAGCAACCGCGCGCATGGGTGAGGGAGAAGGCGTGTAGTAAAATCAAGCTTCTCCTCATTGTACGAGTTGACGCGACACATCATAGCACTGGCCCCACATGCTTGCCTCTAAACTTGGCTGAAAGACCCGCAGTGTACAATATATTTGCTGCAACCTCTAACATTTACCTACCACAAATTAAAATATATGTGGCCGTATGCATCGTTTTGATGCAGAGGCCGGGGAGTCCCCCCTTTTCAAAAAAAAATTAAAATATATATTCCTCTCTTGACCAGATGAGCGTGCAAACTACAATCACCAGGGTGTCACGTAGGGCCAGAAGACTATTTTTTTTAAACTTTGAGACGGCCACATAGCATCGAGCCGACCCCAATGATTTTAAGCTTACAGGCACGGTACACGCTATCCTAGACTACTCTACACATGAAACTGCCACACGAGCGTCCGGGCTGCGCTTGGCTCTTCGCCTCTTCGGGAAGTCGAACAATGAAGGAGTACTACTGCACTGGAGGAGTAGTACAGTACGCTTCTGGCCACCTGACACCAATTGATCTGCTGCATGTCCACCGCGTGCGGGAGGGAGAGCGTGTAGCGAAAGCTTCTCCTAGTCTTGCCAGCCACCATGCTCGTTGGCGAGGGAGGGACGCTCCTGCCTTTGCGTGTATGACAACTGGGCCCGACATGTGTGTGGCCAACCTGTCATACAGCCAAAGGCAGGTGCAGTTAAGTCCGCGAGGGAGAGGATAATCAAACTTCTCGTTTATGTATGAGTTGACGCGACACATCAAAGCAGTGCACTCGATATATTTCAATAATTGTGTTTATCGATGCATTAATTACAACGCATGCATGCATGTCGTGACTCTCCTTTTGATACTTGCATGTGTTGAATTAATGCACCTTGAAGTAGTATAAAATATGTGACGGTAAAGCCTTGTAATACCCCGGCCCAAGTCGAGAGATGGTTGTGCACGAGGAGGGCGAGATCATGCAGATCAAACAGGACCCGACGATGGAGCTCTCTAAGGTCTCGATGGACCTCACCGTGCTCCACTGCCCCTTGTGCCTCCGCCCCTTGACGCCTCCAGTGTATGAGGTTCGAATATACCTCGTCCATTCGGCTGATTGAGCAAGGTGCAGGTTTCTTGATTGATGTGTTGTTCGATTGATTTCTGCAGTGCAAGGGAGGGCACCTGGCCTGCGCAGACTGCCGCGTCGAGCGCCCCGGGAACCAGCGGCAGTGCCAGAAGTGCGAGCGCAGCGGTGCCTTCGACGTGCGGAACACAGCGGTGGACTCCGTCCTTTCGTCGGTGAGGGTGGAGTGCCCGCACGAAGGCTGTGGGCTCTACGTCACTTACCACAAGCTCGCCGATCACCAGAGCGTGTGTCCGCTCGCGGCCTGCAAATGCCCCGTGCCCGTCTACGGCTACGAAGGCCCACCGCCGGCGCTCTACCACCACATCAGCACCGCGCATCCCATGCCCGTGCACAGGATCCAGTACGGCAAGGTGCTCCAGCTGCAAGTGCCACTGTCGGAGCCACGGCTCTTGCTGTTCACGGAGGAGGACCGCCGTGCGTTTTTCTTGGTCGGCGGCGTGCTCGACATCGGCGCGCCTATTGCCGTGTCGGTCGTCTGCATCAGAGCGGGGGCGTCCCCACTGCCGCACTACGTGGCCAAGCTGTGGGCGAACGGCCCGCCGGGGGAGCCCAAAGGCATGACCGACGCCGTCAAGGTGGAAATGGAGGTGACAAGCGGCAAGGATCCCGGCGACGTCGACATGCAAGAGCTGACCTTCTTGACAGTTCCGCCCAAGCTGCTGGCCGGGGCAAAGCTTGTGTCCCTCCACATTCAGATTGACAAGCTCACGTCCTAAATGTTTCTACAGTGCCTTCTGTTTATCTTAGTAATATGATAATATAGGGATTACCTTGGTCTACTTTAGCTTAAGAAATGGTGGGTTTTGGTGGCGATGCAGCAATTACTTCAACATCAGACCAGTAATTTCCAACAGTCGAACGGATATTTTGTGTCTGTTGGATATAAAGTTCCTTTGGGTAAGAAGTACTACTTGTCATCAAAATGGATAAAAGGAGATGTATGTAGACGTATTTTAGTTCTAGATACGTCCCTTTTTATCCATTTTGATGACAAGCACTCCCTCCGTTCCACAATACATGCCTTCCATTTGTCAAAATTCCATGATAGAGCCAATCGGATGGTTGAGAACACTACAATTCGTAGCTACAAATGCGTGTGTGACTCCCAGATGCAGAGGCCGGGGGTCATCATCCTCCTTTTCGAGAAAAAACAGACACGTGTGTGAGAGGACGAGTGCGTGCGTGCACCTCTTCTCTTCCTGTATAACGTACTACTAAACTCAGAGTACAAGTTTTTGTGGGTGGCACGATGGTGCGTGCGAGAAGTCCCGCGAGATAGGTTTAATGCGTCTGAAAAAAAGACTAGCCTAGAGCTCGCCACGCGGCTATTCCTGTCGAACGCCCCATTAACAGTAAGATATGTATACGACGGTGCCAGTTATTGCACGTACACAGCAGTACTCCCTCCTTTCCGGTTTATAGGGCTTAATTCAAAAATCTCACCAACCAAGATGGTGAGTGGTGGAATATTTTTTGTAGTTTGCAAAAGCACCTAATTAGTGCTCTTGTTTTTCTCAAAAAATTAGGTTTATCAATGCATTAATTGCAATGCATGCATGCATAAAGTACATGCATTGGTCAATTTTCTCTTAATACTTGCATGCAATGATTTAATGCACCTTGGAATCTGAACATGTGTTGGGGAACAACCAAATTGAGCCTTATAAAATGGAAAAACTAAAATTTTGAGATAAGCCCTATAAAACCGGAAAGGAGGGAGTAGAAAAAGAAGTACTCCATCCGGGAATAGTGCCGCACTTCGAAACTAGAACCGTCAATAAATTTTGAGCTTGCGTCCCGTCACATTCCAAATTACTCCACGCTATATTGAATTGCAAACCTGCTCACACCAATCACAACCTAAACGGTTTCCCACTTAGGAGCGTATTAGTACCACGCTATATTGAATTGCAAACCTGTTCACACCGATCACAACCTAAACGGTTTCCCACTTTGGAGCGTATTAGTACTCGGTTATAAATCCTAGTATGCCAAGATGACTGCACATTCCTCCTCAACTCCTCATCCACAAAAACAAACAAGTCATTCAGCATCCTCCCCTTGCGTCTGCCATGGCCAGCGTGAGTTCTGGGTCGAGAGATTGCCACCAGGGAGAGGCGAGCATGGAAGCGGAAGCACGAGAGATGTCCCGCCTCGCTGCGAGAGCAGCCGACATGTCCCGCCGCGCGGATGTAGCAGCACAGAGGTCCCGCCGCGCCGCTGAAGCAGCACGGAGGTCTCGCCGCGCCGTCGATGCAGCAGACTGGTTCGGCTGCGCTGCGGAAGCAGCAGAGATGTCCCGCCACGCCACGAATGTAGCAGAGATGTCCCGCCGCGCCGCGGGGGCCTGGGAAAATTTCTCGCGGGCAGGCGACGACTGTTACAGGCGCATGCATGCGATCGTCCATAGCCAGATGGATCAGATCTCCGGCTGGGCGAGGTTGCAGGACGACATGAAAGCCTCGTTTGAACAGGCTACCGGCATCATCCGGCAACTAAGGGAGGGCAATGAGAGGCTCCGGGCCGAGCGCGACCTGCTGAGGGAGAAGATCGTCCGAAGTGCAGACCAGTAGGAGGAGACCAGTGCCTTGTTGAAGAGGACCGGCGTCATCGTCAAGAAACTTATGGACGAGAATGAAATGCTCCGCAACGAGCGCCAAAGGCTGGTGGAGGAATCCATGGATGTTCTCAAGCAGCGTCTTGAGGACACGAAAGAGCTCATCGCCGCTCGCCGCGGAGACTAGTTCCCGCGGCCTACAGCAACGCATGAAGAAAGTAGAGATCAGTGAGCCAGATCCTTGTCTTCCTTCTTCTTTTGCCCTTGTGTATTTCGGGCGTAGCCGCATGTGGCTTTTTAAATTATCTTTCTAATTATGTAAGACAATTAATCATCCTTATCTTTCTGTGGAAGATCAATGTTGTGAGGCTGGAATGAAGAAAACTCTTGTTGTGGCGACCCTGGCGTTGCTATTCTTCTAGTTGCTGCTGGGCTTCCTTCAGTTTCCTGGTTTCTTTTGATGTAATAATCGGTTTAGGATGTGGATTGTGTCGTTGGTTGTGAAATGTTGGGTTCTAGCGCGGATGTTTGGCCTTTGTTGGCCTCTTGGGATGTTGCAATTTCAATCTGGTAGCTTTTAGTCCTTCGTGTTAGGCTGGAGTTGTGCTGAACTTCTTGTGAATTGTGGTGGTTTTCAGGAATGAAAATCGGAAGGGACAAGCCCTTCTTTGATCAAAAAAATTAATCGTCCTTATATATTCATCAGTCTTGCTATAAGTCGCAGTAGATGCTCTATAGGTCTATCGGATCTTACATCAAGATCCGTGCTTTCAGATTTTCTTTTTTCTCTCTTAAATCTCAGTTGAGTGAGACATAGCCACGCCATTAAACAGAGGCTCGGGCGCCATTAATGGAGACCTTGGGAGAGAGGTGGACGGCAGATGGAGGTCAAAGGGCTCTCCTCCCGATAAGCACACGCAGGGGTCTGATCGCATGCCTCTCGTACTCAAATAGCTACCCTGCACGGCGCCTCCTAGCTAATAAAAAATGGGGACGCGTGGCGGCACGTAAATGGTACTAGTAAGTAGAACGCCCACGGTTTCAATAATACTTGTGTTTCCGATTGTAACGTGACAGCACTAGTTCCAAAATGACTTTGTTGATTGTTAATGTGTGCGCCTTCGCAAATCGGACTGCAAATTTACCACAGCATGTTGGTGCCATGTCATGGCACCAAGCCAAGTTTCATTATTTTCATGCGTGTTTTGGATTTACAGGAATTAAAAACTAAGTTCTTTCCAACCCAGCCACGATGCCCAGAATTTTGAATTTCATTCCCATTTCTTGCATGGAACCTAGAAATTTACCCGAGGACACACATGTGATTTTTCAACCAACTTTGGTGCACTGGAACATGTGCTTGTATTTCAAATTTGAATTATGCACACAAAGGTGACACGTTCCCTCCCAGAACCACGAGCCTTCTTGAGAGAAGCTCCGATTTGCAAGAAGCTTATACCAAAATTTGTTCCTATTCGGCCAATTGTTTTTACCACGGCATGGTACTACCATGACATGACACCATCCCAAGTCTCATGATTTTAAAACCAAGTTTCTCAATGTTCTCGACCGAGCCACGATGCCCAGATGTTTGAATTTTATTCTCATTTTTTGCATGGGACCTACTCCCTCCTTCCATCTATATAGGGCCTAATGTGTTTTTCAAGACAGCCTTTGACTATTGACAAGATTAATAGCACATGATATGTATACTATGAAAATTATATTATTGGAAGCTCCTTTGACATACAAATTTGAAGGTATGCTTTGTGTAAGTTGCATGTCATATATTATTGCTCTAACGTTTGGTCAAAGTTAGCCTCGAAAAATGCATTAGGACCTATATAGATGGAAGGAGGGAGTAGAAATTCACCCGAGGACACAGATGTGATTTTTCAACCAACTTTGGTGCACGGGAGCATGTGCTTGTAGTTCAAAATTGTATTATGCACATTAAATGACCAAAAACTCAATTAATGTGTAAATAAGGCCAAACGAAGCCGGAATAATTCCAAAATTGAACAGGGCACTCATGTAGTTCTATGTGTCCTTTGTAAATAAACTCAAGGGGGACAACGTATATCATTTCGCACTCAAAGGTGGCACGTTCTCTCTCAGAACCACGAGCCTTCTTGAGAGAAGCTTCGGTTTGCAAGAAGCTTATACCAAAATCTGTTCCTATTCGGCCAATTTTTTTTACCACAACATGGTAGTACCATGACATGACATCCATGCCAAGTTTCATGATTTTTAGACGTGTTTTGGATTTACAAGAATTTTAAAACCAAGTTTCTCAATGTTCTCGGCCGAGCCACGATGCCCATATGTTTTAATTTTATTCTCATTTCTTGCATGGGACCTAGAAATTCACCCGAGGACACAAATGTGATTTTTCAACCAACTTTGGTGCACGAGAGCATGTGCTTGTAGTTCAAATTTGACTTATGCACATTAAATGACGAGAAACTCCATTAATGTATAAAAAATGACAAATGAACCCGGAATAATTCCAAATTTAACAGGGCACTAATGTAGTTCTATGTTGCCTTTGTTAAGAAACTCAAGGGGGCAGCGTATATCGTTTCACACTCAAAGGTGGCACGTTCCCTCTTAGAACCACGAGCTTCCAAATCAGCCCAATTTTTTACCACAACATGTTAGTGCCATGACATGACACCATGCCAAGTTTCATGATTTCCAGGCGAGTTTTGGATTTACATGAATTTAAAATCAAAGTTTCTCGATGTTCTCGGCCGAGTCATGACGCCCAGATGTTTGAATTTCATTCTCATTTCTTCCATGGGACCTAGAAATTCAACCAAGGACACACATGTGATTTTTCAACCCACTTTGGTGCACTGGAGCATGTGCATGCAATTCATATTTAGATTATGCGCATTAAAAGTCCAGAAACTCAATTAATGTATAAAAAGGCCAAATGAACCCGAAATAATTCCAAAATTTAATAGGGCACTCATATAGTTCTATGTTGCCTCTGTAAATAAAATCAGGGGGGAGGCAGCGTATATTGTTTCGCACACAAAGGTGACACGTTCCCTCTCGGAACCACGAGGCTTGTTGAGAGAATCTCCGGTTTTGCAAGAGGCTTATACCAAAACTTGTCCCAATTCAGCCAAAAATTATATGTATGAAAACAGGGTTTAGATTATCCCAAACATCTCGCTACCTAGACCAATAATGTACTATGATTTGAATTCAACATAAAATGGATACAAATATTTTAATTGGAGAGCGTATGGTACATGTAGTTCATAGTGAAATATGATTACTGCTAGATGTATGTTTTTTGTTATCAAGATAATATTTAAATTATTGTATAACTTGACAACAATCGTATTCAAATAAGGAAAATTGATTCAAATTTAGTCCATATGGTAGACGACAATATATATGTTCACATGGTGGAGTAAAATGTTCATATATGATGGAAGATCAAAATGTACGACTACATCAATTATAAACCGCAAGGTCACCTAACGATATATTCGAATTCAACATAACGTGGATTCAAAAATTGAAATTCGAGATCATGGCATCTGTAATCATATAAAAAGGGACATTACTCTTTGTTTGGTGGGAATTGATTTGTTTTTTGTTGTTGTTGAGGGAAGTGCGAATCGATTTGGTACTGTGCAGGGTAATCTTGTTCTCCCGATTTTTTTACATTTTTCTTGTAGTTTTTTCAATGGCATCTATAGCAATATAGTAAAAGGGGACATGACTCTCTTGTGTCTTGTATGAATTGTTTTTTTACACGTTAAGTTTGTTCTGCCGAACAAGGAATCCGCACCTTGTTATCCCGAATTTTTCAAGATTGAGTATCTTTTGTCTCACCTTCTTTGAAACTCCCGCTTCTTCAACCCTCACCGCGCCTTGTTATCCCGAAATTTGGACGCGCGCGAGAACTCCCTCCTCATCCGAAATCGCTCCCGCAGCCCAAACACGCGAAAACCCCCTTCTACCCCTCAGCCGGAAATGAAGCTCCACGTCGCGGTGTCAAAACTGGTGGGGGTACGCTGGTAACTTACCCTACATTTCGGACAAGCGCGTCCCTAAGCTTGGCTCCCCCCTCCCCCTTCGCCCCCCCATTCGTACACCGAGGCCGCTAAAACCCGCGAAACCCCACGCTCCTCCGTCAGCCTCCCGACCGCCGCCCAGCCGGAGACTCTTCCGCGACTACGTCGTCCACCACAACAGCTCGCCGTCCCTCATCCACCGCACCGGATGAGGATCCGTTGTCGATCTCGTCGTCCCCCCGGATCAGCCGCCCCGTCCTCCACCTCCAAGGAGCTGCCCCGACGTTCGCCTCGTCTATCGCGCCACCTCAATCACCACAGCGCCGTCTTGACCTGCCCCACCGGAACCGCAGCACCCTCACCAATTCCTCCGATGAAGCCGAGGCCAACTCGGCGCCACCAAGGAGGTTCTGCACTCACCGCTGCATTTTATCTTTTATTCGATCTCACGGGGCTGACATGGCGTGTCTCCATCGACGGCGCCATCGCCGGCCACATCATCCACGGCGTCTCTCCCCCATGTCGTGGCTTCCTCGGCGGCGACTTCCACAACGGCACTAGCTGCAGCTGCTCCGGCTCTCACTCGCGCTGGGGCTCTGTTCTTGCTGTCGGTCGCGCTGCTGCACTGCTCCTGCTTTTGTTCGTGCTGCTGCTCTGCTCTTGCTCTCGCTTGCGCTGCTGCTGCTGCTGCACGACCTCCGGTAGCTACAGGAGTTGCTGCTTTAGCACTCACTCGCGTGCTACTGCATGACTTGCTCTCTGCTAGTGCGTTCCCTGCTCGAGCGTGTGCTGATTTAGATCAGTGCTTCTCTGCTACTAGTGCTCGAACGCCCTAAACAGCTATTGCAATGCTCTGTTACTAGTTCAATCAGTTTCGACAGTAAAATTCAGTTTCGACTGTGAAGTTCATTTTCTTCAGTTAAGTTCAGAGTGAACAGTACTTACAGCATCTGTCGGAGCGGCCGTGGCGCGGCTGATGCGTTTTACATCTACTCCTTCCGTTCCGAAATATTTGTCTTTCTAACATTTCAAATGGACTACAACATACGGATGCATGTAGACACATTTTAGAGTGTAGATTCACTCACTTTGCTTCGTATGTAGTCACTTGTTGAAATATCTAGAAAGACAAATATTTAGGAACGGAGGGAGTAGCACTTTTTGGTGATGTATTTTACATCATCTATTGCAGATGATATTAGGGTCCCACTTCAGATTAACGTTGTCTGTCTTGTCATGCTTCAGCCTCGTCGCCGTACACCTTAGCGGAGCTGCTCCAACGACGGAACCGTCCATCACAGCGGAGCAGTACCCTCGGCGCCATTTCCAGAGGCCTCGGATCTTCTTCCCCGCCTCCGACAGTCACACCAGCATCATCACCATCCTCCACGTCCAACCCAATGATGCTGAGGTCCACAAGGCTATGCCAAAGAGGTTGTACACTCGTCGCATCACTTTGTTTCTCCATTCCTCTGTTCTTCCAATTCATGTGAGCCAAACACCCAGGTTGACTGAAATCCTATGTTTCCAAATGCTCTGTTTTGCACGTGCATTCCTATCCTATTCCTGTGTTTTTCCTGTCCCTGCGTTTATAGAATCCTCCAATTCTAAGGATCCCTTACAGATTTGCTTCATTTTCAGATAGGAGTCAAAGAAAACTTTGTGTGTTATGTCCTGCTCCTGCCATGCCGTCATCCACCCCACCTGAGGTGCACCATCGACAGAAGCGTTCACTGCAGCAGAGATCCCCCCTGCAGACTTCCTTTCGCCGCCTCAGATCATCTTCCCCGTTGCCGGCAGCCACACCAACTGCATTACCATCATCGACTGAGCAGATGAACCTGAGGACTACACAGTTCTGGAAGAGAGGTCGCAGTCTTTCGTGTTTGCTTACGTTATACATCGGTTATTATTACCTGCTACTTCATCGTTCAATCTTTAGTTTTGAATTGCCCATGGGTCTCATATCGAGCCAGCAACGAATAGTATTTGTCTACTATCTGGTTCATCTGGGGTCTTCTATGTGGTTCATGTTGGGTGGGCAACAAACAATAGATGATCCATTGTCTATCTTTTTAAACTGAAGCTATAATCTACCTACTATCATTAGTTTTGGATCCATCCACTCATTTGCTACCATCAGTCTTGATTTTTGCATGCACCCCTTAGGCCTTACAAAATCTAACTATTTTTTTTATTATGCATGTCAGATATTGTACACAATCGTACTGAACATGTAGAGAAAAAAGAGAAGACCGTTGCGTGCGATTATAATGTCATGCAGACGCCGCTCCATGGTGGGCGAAGTGCCCCCCCTGCATTTCCAGATTGTATTCCAGAGGAAGATAACTATTCAGATGGAGATTCAGAAGGAGCCGACCACTCCTGCTTACCACCTGAGGTGTTTTCTCTAACCTGGCATGCTGATGTTGGTCATATCATGCATATGGCGCCTTGCATTGCTTACATTATACATCTTATATGTCATCAGCTTAGTTTAGATTTGCTTTGTGTGAATGCCACCTGTTTGGTTTCTATATCATTCTCCCACCATTCCTAAATATTTGTATTTTTAGAGATTTCAATAAGTGACTACATACGGAACAAAATGAGTGAATCTACACTCTAAAATATGTCTATATACATCCGTCTGTGGTAGTCCATTTGAAATCTCTAAAAAGACAAATATTTAGGAACGGATGGAGTATATGGGAATTATGCAATGCCATCTTCTTTAGCCAGACATCATATACGTGAATCATGCAATGCCATCCTGTTTAGCCAGTCATCGTATATGTGAATTGTATTGTGCCATATTTTTTCCATAATGTATTCCATTTGTTAACAATGTTTATACATTCATCTACTCTTCCTGTGCATCAGCCATTTGAGTCGGTCATGGGAAAATCTGGAGTGAAAACAAGGTCTTCTGAGCAGTTAGTGCTACCTATCGATGCAGATTTCTTGCTGGTTACAGATAGCTCCTCAGAGGAGCATTCAGAGAGAGATGACCAGTCGTAT